>NW_026112109.1:22500-98557 GCF_024679095.1 Eriocheir sinensis
CCCTTCCTCCACCTCCCATGTGTAAATACAAAAATACCTCTAAAAAATATAAGAAAATAATAACAATAATAATAATAAAAATAATAATAATAATAATAATAATAATGATAATGATGATGATAATAATAATAATAATAATAATAATAATAATAATAATAATAATAATAATAATAATAATAATAATAATAATAATAATAATAAAAAGAAGAAGAAGAAGAAGAAGAAGAAGAAGAAGAAGAAGAAGAAGAAGAAGAAGAAGAAGAAGAAGAAGAAGAAGAAGAAGAAGAAGAAGAAGAAGAAGAAGACAAAAAAATGGAAGAAACAAAGCGGAAAACCAGAGGAAGAAAACAAGAAAACAGTATATATATATATATATATATATATATATATATATATATATATATATATATATATATATATATATATATATATATATATATATAATACTTAAATATATTTATATGATATAGATGAACAAACTATGGGAAAAGCAGAGCGTTAGCATGAGGAAAACCTTAAGAGCACATGAACGAAGACACTGACGTCACACACAAACACACACACACACACACACACACACACACACACACACACACAGAAAAGTTAATGTATCATAGGTTTGTTTGTTTCCTAATCTTAGCAAGATAAACTTTTATTACATCATGCTTTCTAGTTCCATTTATTTATTTTTCGTTTTACTTTATGCCTTTTACGTCTGTTTATTCTCCCTTCCTCCTCCTTCTCCTCCTCCACTCTTTCTTTCTACTTAAACCTCCTTGCCACCCTCCTCCTCCTCCTCCTCACTTCCTCTTCCTTCTAACTCAATTACAATTTTCTTCCTTTATTTCTCTAATATTCCTCTCCATCTCACACTTTCCTCCGTTTCTTTCCACATCTTTATTTTTTTCCTGCCTTTTCTCCCTCTTTCCCTCCACTATCTTCCTCTTTTGCTCCTATTCTATCTTCGTTGTCTCTCTCCTCTGTTCAATTGAACAATGTCCCGGAAGACTGGAAGATGGCGAACGTAACATCGATTTTCAAAAAAGGAGACAAAAGCGTTGCATTAAACTACAGGCCCATAAGTTTGACATCAGTGGCAGGAAAAATACTCGAAAAGATTATTAGAGACAAACTTGTTAAGTTTCTAGAAGACAATAATGTAATCTGCGACACCCAGCATGGCTTCAGAAACAAGCGCTCCTGCCTAACGAATTTATTAGACTTCTTCCAAGGTATATATAAGAACTGGGATGCCCACATTCCCAGTGATGATATATACCTGGACTTTCAGAAAGCCTTCGACAAGGTACCGCACGAGCGACTCCTTAAGAAACTGCACTCGGCGGGCATCGGAGCAAATCTGATCGCGTGGATAAGAGATTGGCTCACCGACAGAAAACAACGAGTACTACTCAACGGACAGCCTTCCGATTGGCTTCCAGTCACTAGTGGGGTGCCTCAAGGGTCAGTGCTGGGACCCATTCTCTTCATCATATATATCAACGACCTCGAATCGGGACTAAAATCCACAATATCGAAATTTGCTGATGACACCAAGGTGGATGGAAAGGCCCTTACAAAGACCGACTGCGAAATCATTCAGAAAGACCTCAATCACATTATCGCATGGTCGGAAAAATGGCAAATGTCCTTTAATGTTGACAAATGCAAAGTCATGCACATTGGGTCCCAAAATAGTAACCACACATACATCATGAATGGGAAACCTCTGCAAGCGATGCAGGAGGAAAAGGATCTTGGAGTCATTATCAGCAGTGACCTGAAACACGCGAATCACTGTAAAAAAAACATACAACAAAGCCAACACTATGCTCGGGTTCATAGCGAGGAACTTCGAGTGTAAAACGCCAGACGTGATGCAATCCTTGTATAATTCCATGGTAAGACCACGCCTCGAGTATGCAGTACAGTTCTGGTCTCCTAATTACAGAAAGGACATTGATTTACTGGAAAGGATTCAACGACGCGCCACGAAGATGATTCCAACCTTCGGGGCTCAACCGTACGAGGAACGACTCAAGCGACTCAATCTCTTTACATTGGAGAAAAGACGCCTACGAGGGGATATGATTCAAGTCTTCAAGTATCTGAAAAAATTCAATAACGTCGATTACTCCAAATTCTTTGAACTGCAAACCAACCTAAGAACTAGAAATAACGGTTCAGTCATTCAGTCTAGTCGATGTAACACAGACATCGGAAGGAGTTTCTTTTCAAACCGAGTCATACGCCATTGGAACAATCTTCCTTCAGAAGTAGTAAATGCGCATACCATCAACTCCTTCAAATGTAGAATCGACCGTCACTTCGCTGCGTCGGGAGTAAACTGAATATTGAGTTGCTTTCATCTGCTCCTCAATATCGAGGTGCTTTCATCTGCTCCTCAATGTCGAGGTGCTTTCATCTGCTCCTCAATGTCGAGATGCTTTCATCTGCTCCTCAATATCGAGATGCTTTCATCTGCTCCTCAATATCGAGATGCTTTCATCTGCTCCTCAATATCGAGGTGCTTTCATCTGCTCCTCAATATCGAGATGCTTTCATCTGCTCCTCAATATCGAGATGCTTTCATCTGCTCCTCAATATCGAGATGCTTTCATCTGCTCCTCAATATCGAGATGCTTTCATCTGCTCCTCAATATCGAGATGCTTTCATCTGCTCCTCAATGTCGAGGTGCTTTCATCTGCTCCCCAGGCCCCAAGTGGCTGTCGAGCAGATTAAATCACCAAAGCGGGCAACCTCGTAATGAGCCAATAGGCTTTCTGTTGCCAGCAGTTCCATGTTTCCATGTTTCCTCCTCCTCCTCCTCCTCCTCCTCCTCCTCCTCCTCCTTCTGCTCCTCCTCCTCCAGGTGATGCAGGACAGGTAAAACAACAACAAATAAATCACTCAAGTCACGCATCCATACAGGTGACATAAGGAGCCCAGGTAACCTAATTAATGCAGAAAACCAGGTAAACGAGGAGGAGGAGGAGGAGGAAAAAGAGAAGAGTGAAGACAAGAAAAAATACTAAAGTCAAAGAAAAAGAAGAAAAAAGGAGAGAAAAAATAATAAATACAGAAAGAAAGAAAAAGAGGAAAGAGGAGGAAAGAAAAAAAGAAAAGATCCAAAGGAAGAAAAAGAAAAGTTAAAATATAAATAAAAGAAGGAAGTGAGCGAGATGGAGAAACAAAGTAAGGAGGAAAAAGAGAAAAGAAAAAAAATAGACGCCATAGCACGAAAAAAAAAAAAAAGGAAGTGCAGGAAGGAAAGAGGAAAGAAAGTGAGCGGGGTGAACAAACAAACAAACAAACAAGTAGTAGGAGAGAAAAGCATAAGTGGGAAAAAACATATAAAAAATAAGGAAAAAAAAATTGAGGTGAAGAAATGAAGGAAAGTGGAGGGGACAAGTGAGGGGGGAGGGAGGAGGCGGAGGAGGACAAGTGAGGGAGGAGGAGGACAAGTGAGGGGGAGGCAGGAAGGGGGAGGGAGGAGGCACAGGTAAGGAGGGGGAGAGGAGGGACAGGTAAGGAGGTGGAGATGGGGGAAAGACGGAGGGGGTGAGGTAGGGGGTAAGGGGGGGATGTACTGGTGTGTAAGAGGAAACGATGAAGGGGGTGAGGGAGGGGGTAAGGGAGGTGATGGGGGCAGCAGGGGGGTGAGGGGAGCAATGAAGAGGATGAGAGAGGGGGTAGGGGTGGTGAGGGGGGGGCAGGTAAGAGGGGAAGAGAGGGACAGGTGAAGGGGGTTAGAGGGGGCAGATAAGGAGTATAAGGTTTAGGGAGGTGAGGAAGGGCAAGGTGAGGAGTGTGAGGGGGAAGTGAAGGGGTGAGGGGGAAGTGAAGGGGTGAGAGGGGAAGTGAAGGGGTGAGGGGGGAAGTGAAGGGGTGAGAGGGGAAGTGAAGGGGTGAGAGGGGAAGTGAAGGGGTGCGATGGGAAGTGAAGGGGTGCGAGGGGAAGTGAAGGGTGCGATGGGAAGTGAAGGGGTGAGAGGGGAAGTGAAGGGGTGAGAGGGGGGCAGATAAGGAGTATAAGGATTAGGGAGGTGAGGAAGGGCAAGGTGAGGAGTGTGAGGGGGAAGTGAAGGGGTGAGAGGGGAAGTGAAGGGGTGAGAGGGGAAGTGGAGGGGTGAGAGGGGAAGTGGAGGGGTGCGATGGGAAGTGAAGGGGTGAGAGGGGAAGTGAAGGGGTGAGAGGGGGGCAGATAAGGAGTATAAGGATTAGGGAGGTGAGGAAGGGCAAGGTAAGGAGTGTGAGGGGGGGGGGGGTAGGGGCGGGGTCACTCACCTAGGGCGGGGCGTCGCGGTGGCCAGCCCGGGCGCCGCTCACTCACACTCTGTCGAAAGGAAGCGACATGACTTCAGATAACCGGAAAGACACGTGGCCTGGTTATTGTGACACCCTCCAGCTACTGGTGACACTCATACTGGTACTGCTGCTACTGGTACTGCTTAACATTACTACTGCTGCTACTGGTACTGCTTAACATTACTACTGCTGCTACTGGTACTGCTTAACATTACTACTGCTGCTACTGGTACTGCTTAACATTACTACTGCTGCTACTGGTACTGCTTAACATTACTACTGCTGCTACTCATACTGCTTAACATTACTACTGCTGCTACTGGTACGGATACTAAAACTTATATGTACTACTAAAACCTACAATAGAAATAAAATAATAAAACTGCAACTACTACTACTACTAATAATAATAATAATAATTCTACTACTACTACTACTACTACTACTACTACTACTACTACTACTACTACTACTACTACTACTACTAATTCTACTACTACTACTACTACTACTACTACTACTAATTCTACTGCTACTACTACTAATTCTACTACTACTACTACTACTACTACTACTACTACTACTACTACTACTAAACAATGAGAAAGAAGCATAAAAAACACATGAGTAGTAATAATAATAATGATAACCAGATAATAATAATAATAATAATAATAATAATAATAATAATAATAATAATAATAATAATAATAATAATAATAATAATAATAATAATAACAACAACAACAACAACAACAACAACAACAACAACAACAACAACAATAACAACAACAATAACGCTACAACCAGAAGACGAACATGAAAAAAAAAGAAAAATAAACAAGAGAAAAAGAAAAAAAAGAGGAAATGGAAGACAAAGAGCAAAAAAGTAGAAACAAAAGCAAAAAAACAAACAAAAAAAAAAAACAAGAACCATCTATATGGTGGAGAAGATGAGGAACAACAAGAAAGGTAAATGAAGGATACGAAGATCAACGGATAAAGAAGAACAAAAAACAAGAACGGAGAAAGAAGATAAGGACAACAAGAACTTAAGATTCAGAGGGAAAATAATGAGAGGCCAGGAGAGAGGTCAACTTCGAAAGGAGAGATGTCTCGATACTCTCCTCTTCAAAGAGCTAAAGTTGTAGGCAGGAGGCGAGGGAAGGCTGTTCCAGAGATTACCAGCGGAAGAGATGAAAAAACAAAGATGGGAATTTGACAGCATAGGGGCGAGGAGATAGGAGGAGACAGACTGGGTACAGATTACAAGAGGAGTCAGACAGGGGTGTGTCCTGTCGCCAGACTTCTTTTCTCTATACGGTCAACGAGTGATAGAAGAATTGGAAGGCATGGATGGAATTTTAATTGGAGGTAGAAATGTTAACAATATAAAGTATGTAGACGACACTACTTTTGGCTGACTCAGAGGAGAAACTACAAGCACTGGTGAACAGGATACAGGAGAGTTGTGAGAGAAAAGGGCTAAATATCAATGCCAGTAAAACAGTGGTTATGTTGGTTACAAAGAAAAAGCAAATTTCGAGTGGGGATACGGATTGGTGAAAGGCTTATTGAGCAAGTATAAAAATTTAATTACCTTGGGAGCATGATTAGTGAAGACGGAGGAAGTGAGAAGGAAATAGGCAGGAGAATATGTATAGCAAAGACGGCATTCGGAAATATGAGGAAACTGCTGAATAATTTGAGTATGAATATGGAAATGCGATTGAGATTATTAAAATGTTTTGTGTGGTCAACTTTACTATATGGTTGCGAAACATGGCAAATACAAAGAAAAAGATAGACGCGGCGGAAATGTGTTTTTAAGGAGAATGTTGAGAATTCCCTGGACAGACAGTGTGACAAACCAGGAAGTTCTGCGAAGAGCAGCAGCAGATAGGCAATTAATGAAAAGTATAAGAAGGCGACAATTAAAGTTTCTGGGTCATGTGCTAAGAAGGAGAGAACTAGAAAGTGACTGCTTGCTTGGAAGAGTGGAAGGAAGAGGAGCAAGAGGACGTCAAAGAATTAAATTTATGGATAGCCTGCTACAAGACATGGATGGAAGACACAGTGTGGCAGAAGTTACGAGAATGGCTGATGATAGGGAGAGATGGAGGTCCGTGATCGCCGACGTCACAAGACTGGCACCTCGGTAAAGGACGCACCGTAAGCCTTCTAAGCAGTGGCGTACCGAGGGGGGGAGGGGCATGCCCCCCCCCTCCCCCCTTTTGCAAAGAAAAATAATAATGAATAAATAAATGTTACGGGAAAATAATAGGAATATGTATATTAGTATTACGATTACGAATGTGTGTGTGTGTGTGTGTGTGTGTGTGTGTGTGTGTGTGTGTGTGTGTGTGTGTGTGTGGAATTGAGAGTTCAGTGACACCGAGTGACCGAGTTATTTCCCCTTTGGTTTTGTTTTGAGTTAATGGTAGGACATAAGGTTTGCTCTGAGTGAAAAAAAAGTAAGGCGTTAAATGATGGGCTCATAAAAATGTGTGTAGAGTGCTGCGATGTCAAGCTGTCAACTGGCGGACGGGTGCTTGTAGCGGGTGACAGGAAGAAGAGGAATACGAGATTGGGATGGCTCTGGCAGAGAGAGAGAGAGAGAGCACGAAAGTCGTAAGTGTGCCTTCTCTCCTTCTTGCCTCTCAAAATTACTTGATTTTAGGTGTAAGGTGCAGTCAAAGTGATTGGAGGACTATATAATTATACTGTAGAGGCAGCAAGTGAACTTGTCTGGTGACAGTGGTGAGTATGAAATGAAGCAATCAGTGGTCATCAGAAACATAATTAAGGCAAACCCTCCAACAGCAAATGGCATGCTCCTCCCTTCTCCTTTGTTGTTTTACTTGCAACAATAAACTATATCAATCAATCAATCATCATTCATAGGAATACTATCGAAGAGCTATTTTTCTCCCATTTTCGGACACTGCTATAGCACAACTCAGGGAAAGGTTTGCATCTGAACACATTAGGAGTTTTTGTTGAGAAATCTAAGTATCGTTAGTTTTGTGGGTGGGACATTTTTTTTGCCTGAAATCGGGAAAAATGAGCAGCTGAGTACGACACTTTGGCAACGTTGCGAGCAGCATTGCCATATTGTCGTACTCAGAACATCGCATTTTCCTGTTTCTGACCCATAACAATTGCAGATAAACATCGATAATTAACCATCTGAACTCTAATTGTGAATGTATATCGTTATCAGTGTTGGCTCGGCAGTTTTGGGTCTCAAGCAGAAGAAAAAGTTAAGCCCAGTACGACAATATGGTAACGCTGGCTGTGAAATTGCGACTCTGCGAATCAGTGCTCCGTCCACCACCATCGAGGTTGGATGTACGGCCGTGCTCTCCCTCCTCCTCCACCTCCTGAGTATTCCTGGCGGGCAGCGATGAGCAAGCAGAAGAGACGCAACGCCTTCTTCTACTTCATGATGGCCGAGAAACCCGAAGTGGAGAAGCGGCTCATGAGGAAGGTGGAGATGGCCAAGCTGGTGACGGCGGAGTGGCAGGTGAGGTGCCGCATGGCACTCACTGGTTCCTCCTTTATTCTTCCCTCCCTCCTTCCTTCCCCCGTGCCTGTCTTATCTAGGAATGCTTATCTAGGAATAAATAGTGGGTAATTAAGAGGACTTCTTATGATGTCCCCCACCTCTTAGGACTAGTTAGCCAGTATCTTAGTTAATCAAATCAAGGTGTCTGTCATAACGCGCTTTAAAAGTGGCTGTTGTTGGGGCAGTTACCACACTCTCATTGTCATCAGGGTTGTGTGGGCTGCCGGGTGCTCCGGTAAGGGCGATTAGGCGAGGTGTGGCACTGTTACGTAAGACTTGCAATCGAGCTTCAAGGGTTCATGGCGCGGGTTCATGGCAGCACTTACGTGCTTACCTAGCGAAGATAGAGTCGGACTGGGGTGCTGAAGGGGGCCGCGCCATCTAGTGGCTGGTGGGGGCCCGGGCCCATATAAGCTAAAATATCAAAATATTCAAATAATACACATTGGCATGGGTTAAGTCCAGGGGCCCATGTGTCATGCCCCGGGATTTTCTTTTTCTATTTCCTCTATTTCCCAACACGTCCTCTGCGTGTATCGAAACACACGAGAAATTAATCAAGGCAAGGTGTGAGTATTCGCCGGCTGCCTGGGATTGAACCCGCGACCAACGTGACGGGAGAGCCACTCCTTACCGAGTCGGCCGAAAAGGTACCCCGCTGGCTAAGTGGGTTATGGGAGGCTCGTTCATCAGGCATAGTTGCCGCACTACACATGTACCTTGGGGGGCCCATGTGCCATTGACAGTTAACTTAGCATATAAGTTGTGATCAATATTGAAAATTTAATGAATTAAAATATGTGGGTCCTGCAGAGCGCTTCGGCGGAAGTGGGACCAGATAAATAAGAAACACGAGTAAGTACATTGGCACACGGGCACATAGGCCAGTCCGACCCTGAGTGAAGATGCTTACCCAGTGAAGGTATAAGAGGCAAGAGAGTCATAAGGGCCTGGTGCCTCTTCTCTGTTTCTGTTCAGCCTCAACCTGGTCATATCTGTTCTTAACCCGGTGGTAGCAGCGGGGATCATGTTTCTTAAAGGCCCCTCCAAGCGAATTAATGAAAAAAAATCATCACTCACACAAACCATTTCATAATATATATCAACGCATTTGTGATCAGTTTATGCTTCATCTATTTTGGGGGGGTTACGTCATGGCAAAAATTTGGCCCGTTGCTGGTACACGGTAAAGCCACAAATTTGGCCGGTCGCTGCTACCGGGTTAAACATATTCACACTAGTGCTGTTGATTACATGTTCAATGAGGCTGTTCCACTTGTTAGTAATCCTCAGGGTTGGCATTAAACTCCCCAAAAAAAAGAAACAGCCAGCCAGGCAGGGAACTCACAGGCACAGGTGGGCAGCACAAGTCGGAAAACATACACTCCATAAAATGCTTGCTTGCACCCTTGACTCCCAGTGGCACCAACCAACACCTGCCATTATTATTGTATCAGAATATTGGTAAACATTAGAAAAAATAAATGCATTTCATATGTTACACTCGCATTGAAAATTATGATACGTTTTTCTACGAGAGAGAGAGAGAGAGAGAGAGAGAGAGAGAGAGTCTAACCAAGATAGCCAGCCAGACAGAGCACAAAATATGTACAACATATGCACACCTAAAAAGTAAACTTTCATGTGTTATATAATGAATTAGCTTGCGTGAGTCCCTCATCCAGTACATTGTCCCGTCCACCAGGCTCAGCCCAACAATAGGTCTGGCTTGGCCCGCTCAGGCATCACACATATCACGCTGCATTGAGTTCATTGTATGCTGCACATCATGGTATTACATGTATATCCATAAGATGTTTATTTCAAGGATTATGAGTGCTTGAAGAACAGCTATTTGTGGCCCAAACTCCCCCCTGAGTGAGCCCTTGTGGTCAAAACACCCACCCTTCAGGGGTTCAAGATCATGTGGGATGTGCTCACTACTCCAGGTCCATAACTCATAGAGAATGAACTCCAACACTTAAGCCCTGAACTTAGATATTTAGATGAATTGTATGTTTTAATCAGTTTCTCATATTCCAACTTTGCCCTGAGAGTCAGTTTTTTACCTAGTTTTTAACCCGTCCGCTGCGATTGGCACAGATTTTGCCCTCACTGGTAGCCTGGTAACATACACTCCCAGGTCTTTCTCTGCCTCTGTGGTGGATAGTGGAGTGTTTCCCATGTGGTATTGGTGTGCTGGATATCCCTTCACTGGTAGCCTGGTAACATACACTCCCAGGTCTTTCTCTGCCTCTGTGGTAGATAGTGGAGTGTTTCCCATGTGGTATTGGTGTGCTGGATATCCCTTCACTGGTAGCCTGGAAACATATAGTCCCAGTGTAGTGCGGCGACGGCCTGATGAACGAGCCTCCCATAACCCACTTAGCCAGTGGGGTACCTCTTTGGCCGACTCGGTAAGGAGTGGCTCTCCCGTCACGCTGGTCGCGGGTTCAATCCCAGGCAGACGGGGAATACCCTCACTTTGTCTTGATTAATTTCTCGTGTTATTTCGATACACGCAGAGGCCGTGTTGAGAAATAGGAAGGATAGAAAAGAAGCTCGTCGGGGCATTACACCAGGTCTTTCTCTGCCCCTGTGGTGAATTGTGGAGTGTTTCCCGTGTGGTATTGGTGTGCTGGATATCCCTTCACTGGTAGCCTGGTTACGTATAGTCCCAGGTCTTTCTCTGCCTCTGTGGTAGATAGTGGAGTGTTTCCCATGTGGTATTGGTGTGCTGGATATCCCTTCACTGGTAGCCTGGTAAAATATAGTCCCAGGTCTTTCTCTGCCTCTGTGGTGGAAAGTGGAGTGTTTCCCATGTGGTATTGGTGTGCTGGATATCCCTTCACTGGTAGCCTGGTAACATACACTCCCAGGTCTTTCTCTGCCTCTGTGGTGGATAGTGGAGTGTTTCCCATGTGGTATTGGTGTGCTGGATATCCCTTCACTGGTAGCCTGGTAACATACACTCCCAGGTCTTTCTCTGCCTCTGTGGTGGATAGTGGAGTGTTTCCCATGTGGTATTGGTGTGCTGGATATCCCTTCACTGGTAGCCTGGGAACATATAGTCCCAGGTCTTTCTCTGCCCCTGTGGTGAATTGTGGAGTGTTTCTCATGTGGTATTGGTGTGCTGGATATCCCTTCACTGGTAGCCTGGTAACGTATAGTCCCAGGTCTTTCTCTGCCTCTGTGGTGGATAGTGGAGTGTTTCCCATGTGGTATTGGTGTGCTGGATATCCCTTCACTGGTAGCCTGGTAACATACACTCCCAGGTCTTTCTCTGCCTCTGTGTTGGATAGTGGAGTGTCTCCCATGTGGTATTGGTGTGCTGGATATCCCCTCCCAAGGTGCAGGACTTTACATTTTTCTTCATTGAATTGTAGCAGCCACTTTTTGTTCCATTCCTATAACTTGGTGAGGTCTTCTTGTAGAAAATCCACAGTCAAGCGTCTAAGCAGAATTTTCCAGGCTTTTTTTCCCTGATGCAAATAGCTATAACCTGAGCGGGGTGATGAATGTACCCTCTTTACCCCCCTCCCACAGGCACTCCGGAAGGAACAGTGGAAGAAGTACCAGCTGATGACCGGAGAAAGCAGGGAGAGGCTGGAGTGCCGAGGGGTGCCGCTGCGGTGCCTGGACGAGGCGGCCCGGGAGGAAAAGCACCAGGCCGAGGAGATGAAGAGGAACATTGCCGACTTGGTGGGCATGTACCGGATGGGCAATGGTGTCTGGTGTGTGCGTGCGAGTGTATGCGTACATGTGTGTGTGTGTGTGTGTGTGTGTGTGTGTGTGTTTACCTAGTTGTGACATATGGGAAAAGAGCTATGCTGGTGCTGTCCCTTCTCCATATCCACTCTTATCCAATTTTTCCTTAACCTGGTGGCAGCAGCGGGGATCATGTTTCTTAATGGTCCCTCCAAGCGAGAAAAAATGAGAAAAAATCACCCCACTTACAAACCATTTCATAATATATATCAAAGCATTTGTGATCAGTTTATGTATCATCTATTTTGGGGGGTTTATATCATGGCACAAATTTCGCCCGTCGCTGCTACACGGTAAAGCCACAAATTTGGCCCGTCGCTGCTACACGGTAAAGCCACAAATTTGGCCCGTTGCTGCTACACGGTAAAGCCACAAATTTGGCCCGTCGCTGGTACACGGTAAAGCCACAAATTTGGCATTCGCTGCTACACGGTAAAGCCACAAATTTGGCCCGTCGCTGCTGCTGGGTTAAATTGACCTCTCTTTTGGACACTCCTCTGAGCGCTTTTTGTGGGAGCAGCAAATAGCAGGCTTTTTTTTCATTAGTGTTTCTTTTTTTTTGCCCTTGAGCTGCTTCCTCTGCTGTAAAAAAAGAGAAAGTATATAATCCCTGTGATCACTGCTCCTCATCCTCACATGGAAATACCAGCAACAAGAACAATGCAACTCACACCAATCCTTAATTTATTCCCTTCCTCACCCTTCCCCGCAGCCATCGTGCTGCCTCGGCCAGGAAGCACTCGCTGGAGACTCACAAGCTGCTGGGTGAATCGGAGGGCTTCGGGAACAGCCTTGAGGAAACTGCCGAGAATCTGAAGCAGCTCTTGTCCAAGGTGAGGTGTTAGTGACGGGGTGCAGGCATCCCATAGTTCCCAGTGTGTTGATTTACGATGTTTTGCATATACAGGTAACTCTGGATTTACGCGAGTATTGTGAAGAGGTCATTGCGTAAATCCAAAACACTGTAGTAAATCCAACAAGAGGTAGGTTTGTATTGCCTCCTGTATCACTCTGACTCCTCTCCCTCTCGTGGTTCCTCCTCTGGCTACCCTTCCCCTCGTGGTAGCACAGCAGCGAGGGTGTTGTTGAGTAGCGTGGGTACTGTATTATTCTTCAAGTGGCGCGCGGGAAGAACTGAGCTCAGCTGTGTGACCGTGTGAGTCCAGTTGCTTGAGACATCTGGTGGACACTCCAGAAAATATCGCGTATAAAAGAAGAAAACTGTGTAAATTAAACATTTATTTTGATTTTGGACCACGCGTTATTTAAAAAACGCGTAAACCAAACTCGCGTAAATCTAGTTGCCTGTATTAACTCTCATGACCTATACAGTGATGATGCTCCCAGCCAGGACTGGGATGAGGACGTCCCTGTCCACACCCTGCAGCGCAACAAGCACACCACATGTTGAACACTGTCACAGGTGGGTGCTCAAACACTGATGGTTTGAACAGGACAAATAGAAAAGAATATACATGGAAAGTTCTTGAGAGAGAGAGAGAGAGAGAGAGGAGTCGAGTTAGAGCAGTAAATAAAGGGAGAAAGAGAGAGTTAAAGAGATAGAAATGAAGAGGAAGGGTATGGATCAACTTTCTCTCTCTCTCTCTCTCTCTCTCTCTCTCTCTCTCTCTCTCTCTGTTGAGGGGTGCAGGCTGAGGTGGAAAATGTTATGGCTAAGTTCAATGCATCTTGTAAATTAATATAACATAAATAGTAATGTTGAATCTCTCTCTCTCTCTCTCTCTCTCTCTCTCTCTCTCTCTCTCTCTCTCTCTCTCTCTCTCTCTCCACCCCCCCCCAAAGGTCAAGATCTTCTCCCCGGACCTGCTGTACCGGTTGATGTACTTGGCGGCAGTGAGTGACATCCCCCTGTCCGTGGCCACTGATATGCTGGAAGAGTGTGGCCTGGACTACCTCCCCAACACAGCCTGCTCGGTGAGTCCCTGGCATGTTAGTCCTGTATATTTAACCCGGTAGCAGTGGGGATCATGATTCTTAATGGTAGCATATGAAAGGAAGGGACAGGTGTTGGGACTGTGTGGCAGAGCAGAGGGGAGGAAAGGACCCACGGAATTGAACGCCCAGACTATATGAAATGGTTTGACTATACTAGAATTCTTACAGTAGCATCATTAAGCCATGTATGTACACAAACTAAACATTATTTAAGATATTTACAACAGAATGGAATGAAAGTGTGTGTGTGTGTGTGTGTGTGTGTGTAATTCAGCTCTTGGTCTGCTGCTGGTCAGCCAGCCAGCCGTTCCCCTACGGAAGAGCACAGAGCTCGTAGTACCAATCTTTGGGCAGGACTGAGACCACTCACACACAACACACCGCCACAACGAGGTCACAACTCCTTGCTTGACGTCGCGTACTCTGCTAGGTGAACAGGGGCTACACGTGAAAGACCCAACTCATCTTCACCCGGCCGGGGAATTGAACCCCGGCCCTTCTGGTTGTGAGGCAGACGCTCTACCCACTGAGCTACCGGGCCGTGGGTTGTGGGCTGTGGGTGAGTTGTGGGCATTTCCAGGATTAGTTTTGTGCCCCTGGTGGTAGTGTGACCCTTCCTCTGTACTGTGCTTGTGTGTGTGTGTGTGTGTGTGTGTGTGTGCATCACAACCTAGTTCAGACTTCACCAAAGCATGCATTGTGTTCAAGTGATCTCATACAAGCAAGCATATTAACCCAGCAGCAGTGACGGGCAAAATTTGTGCCATGATATAATTATACCCCCCAAAATAGATGATGCATAAACTGATCACAAATGCTTTGATATATATATGAAATGGTTTGTGTGAGGGGTGATTTTTTCTCATTTTTCTCGCTCAGAGGGACCATTAAGAAACATGATCCCCACCGACGATCTATTCACCCGTCTTTTGCAGCAGCAGCAGTAGCGTTGAGGCGGGATGCAGCGTGCTCTGAGGCGACCCCGGGCAGGAGGCAACATGTGACCTCGAGCACCAGACCTTTGACCTCTATTCAGGAGCAGTAAGTAGCAGGCTTTTATTTTTATTTTTTTTTTATTTATTTATTTATTTTTTTTTTACTCCCTTGAACTGTCTCCTTAGCTGTAAAAAAAATAAAATACTGACTCATTGCTGTCCTGGGGTGAACAGACTGTGATCCAGGTGAACGTATTACTCGGGTAACTTATTCACTGAGGCGTGTGTTGCCGGCGAGAAAATGAGTCATCCTCACTCTGCTCCGAGCCTAATATGGAGCATTATCTCTCTCTCTCTCTCTCTCTCTCTCTCTCTCTCTCTCTCTCTCTCTCTCTCTCTCTCTCTCTCTCTCTCTGCCCACATTTCGACTGCCACACACATTTGACCAGGCTTTCCTAGGACTTGTGGGCATTTCCAGGGGTAGTTTTGTGACCCTTCCTCTGTACTGTGAACCTAAGAAAACACACATTTGACAAGGCTTCCCTAGGAGTTGTGGGCATTTCCAGGGGTAGTTTTGTGACCCTTCCTCTGTACTGTGAACCTAAGAAAACACACATTTGACAAGGCTTCCCTAGGAGTTGTGGGCATTTCCAGGGGTAGTTTTGTGACCCTTCCTCTGTACTGTGACCCTAAAGAAACACACATATGACCAGGCTTTCCTAGGAGTTGTGGGCATTTCCAGGGGTAGTCTTGTGACCCCTCCTCTGTACTGTGAACCTAAGAAAACACACATTTGACAAGGCTTTCCTAGGAGTTGTGGGCATTTCCAGGGGTAGTTTTGTGACCACTCCACTGTACTGTGAACCTAAAGAAACACACATATGACCAGGCTTTCCTAGGAGTTGTGGGCATTTCCAGGGGTAGTCTTGTGACCCCTCCTCTGTACTGTGAACCTAAGAAAACACACATTTGACAAGGCTTTCCTAGGAGTTGTGGACATTTCCAGGGATAGTTTTGTGACCCCTCCTCTGTACTGTGAACCTAAGGAAACACACATTTGACCAGGCTTTCCTAGGAGTTGTGGGCATTTCCCAGGGTAGTTGTGTGACCCTGGTGGTAGTGTGACCCTTCCTCTGTACCGTGAACCTAAGGAAACACACATTTGACCAGGCTTTCCTAGGAGTTGTGAGCATTTCCCAGGGTAGTTGTGTGACCCTGGTGGTAGTGTGACCCTTCCTCTGTACCGTGAACCTAAAGAAACGCATATTTGGCAAGGCTTTCCCTAGGAGTTGTGGGCATTTCCCAGGGTAGTTGTGTGACCCTGGTGGTAGTTTGACCCTTCCTCTGTACCATGAACCTAAGGGAACACACATTTGACCAGGCTTTCCTAGGAGTTGTGGGCATTTCCCGGGGTAGTTGTGTGATACTGGTGGTAGTGTGACCCTTCCTCTGTACTGTGAACCTAAGGAAACACACATTTCACCAGGCTTTCCTAGGAGTTGTGGGCATTTCCAGGGGTAGTTTTGTGACCCTTCCTCTGTACTGTGAACCTAAAGAAACACGTATTTGACCAGGCTTTCCTAGGAGTTGTGGGCATTTCCCGGATTAGGTGTGTGACCCTGGTGGTAGTGGGACACTTCCTCTGTACTGTGAACCTAAAGAAACACACATTTGACCAGGCTTTCCTAGGAGTTGCGGGCATTTCCCGGGTTAGGTGTGTGACCCTTCCTCTGTACCGTGAAACAAGGAAACACACATTAGAACTCGACCCACCTCCGTTTTGGCCCTGGGAGGTGGTTGGTGTGAGGGTCTGAACCAGGCTCACCAGTAGGGACTTGGCACGACGCACACTATAACTTGTGACTATATAATTCAGCGTCTAACTGCTGCTGCTGCGGAGGTCATAACTTTGGTGTGTCAGAATTTTTGTGTGTGTGTGAGGAGGAGGAAGAGGAAGGAAGATTATAGATTTTTCCTTTTCAGATGTGGAGGTAACTCTCTCTCTCTCTCTCTCTCTCTCTCTCTCTCTCTCTCTCTCTCTCTCTCTCTCTCTCTCTCAGGAATGAGAAAATACAGATTAATTTTATATACTCTTATTATTATTATTATTATTATTATTATTATTATTATTATTACAGATCGTGTAACTGATGGAGGCTGGCACAGGAAGTTGCTGATATGTAGTAAGTTACTATTGTCTCTTTCAACCATGATTTCTGCCAGTCTACCACAATCTACCAGGGTCTAACCACCACACAATATTTGCCCAACATCCCTCTACCAGTCTACCACAATTCAACCATCAGTCATCACAAATTCAACCCCAAAAACTCAACTTGTTCAAAACTTTTTCAACTCTGTAACCCCAGAATTTCAACCCAAGACCTGACATTCAACCACAATTTCTACCACTCCACCACAATCTACCGGGACCTAACCACCATATATGGCCAGAATCCTCAACAGTAACTTCGCATCCGTATTCACAGTCGAAAACATCGAAACCATGCCCGAGAACCCTGACCCGCCGAGGGGAATCACGCCCCTGAAAATTGACTCAATATGCGACCAAGAAGTGAAAGAGTATTTGGATAAACTCGACACAAACAAGTCAACAGGACCTGACGGTTTGTCCCCAGTTATTAAGAGCTTAAACAACAAATACTTCAGCCACTCACTAACATATTCAACCAGTCTGTTCAATTGAAAAAGGTCCCGGAAGACTGGAAGATGGCGAACGTAACACCAATTTTCAAAAAGGGAGACAAAAGCGTTGCATTAAACTACAGGCCCATAAGTTTGACATCAGTGGCAGGAAAAATACTCGAAAAGATTATTAGAGACAAACTTGTTAAGTTTCTAGAAGACAATAATGTAATCTCCGACACCCAGCATGGCTTCAGAAACAAGCGCTCCTGCCTAACGAATTTATTAGACTTCTTCCAAGGTATATATAAGAACTGGGATGCCCACATCCCCAGTGATGTTATATACCTGGACTTTCAGAAAGCCTTCGACAAAGTACCGCACGAGAGACTCCTTAAGAAACTGCACTCGGCGGGCATTGGAGCCAATCTGATCGCGTGGATAAGAGATTGGCTCACCGACAGAAAACAACGAGTACTACTCAACGGACAGCCTTCCGATTGGCTTCCAGTCACTAGTGGAGTGCCTCAAGGGTCAGTGCTGGGACCCATTCTCTTCATCATATATATCAACGACCTCGAAGCAGGACTGAAATCCACAATATCGAAATTTGCTGATGACACTAAGGTGGGGGGAAAGGCCCTCACAAAGACCGACTGCGAAATCATTCAGAAAGACCTCAATCACATTATCGAATGGTCGGAAAAAGGGCAAATGTCTTTTAATGTTGACAAATGCAAAGTCATGCACATTGGGTCCAGAAATAGTAACCACATACATCATGAATGGGAGACCTCTGCAAGCGTTGCAGGAGGAAATGGATCTTGGAGTCACTATCAGCAGTGACCTGAAACACGCGAATCACTATATACAATCATACAACAGAGCCAACACTTTGCTCGGGTTCATAGCGAGGAACTTCGAGTGTAAAACGCCAGACGTGATGCTATCCTTGTATAATTCCATGGTAAGACCGCACCTCGAGTATGCAGTACAGTTCTGGTCTCCTAATTACAGAAAGGACATTGATTTACTGGAAAGGATTCAGCGACGCGCCACGAAAATGATACCAACCTTAAGGGCTCAACCGTACGAGGAACGACTCAAGCGACTCAATCTCTTTACATTAGAGAAAAGACGCCTACGAGGAGATATGATTCAAGTCTTCAAGTATCTGAAAAATTCAATAACGTCGATTACTCCAATTTCTTTGAATTGCAAACCAACCTAAGAACTAGAAATAACGGTTTACCCATTCAGTCTAAGCGATGTAACACAGACATCGGAAGGAGTTTCTTTTCAAACCGAGTCATCCGTCACTGGAACAATCTTCCTTCAGAAGTAGTAAATGCGAATACTATCAACTCCTTCAAATATAGAATCGACCGTCACTTCGCTGCGTCGGGAGTAAACTGAATATTGAGTTGCTTTCATCTGCTCCTCAATATCGAGGTGCTTTCATCTACTCCTCAATGTCGGGGTGCTTTCATCTGCTCCCCAGGCCCCAGGCTGTCGAGCAGATTAAATCACCAAAGCGGGCAACCTCGTAATGAGCCAATAGGCTTTCTGTTGCCTGCGTTTCCATGTTTCCATGTTTCCATCTTTTCAGGGCTATGGCTGACTGGCTGGTGCTGTCTGGTCACTCAGCTCAGCAAGGGACTGGAAGCTGGAACTCTCTCTCTCTCTCTCTCTCTCTCTCTCTCTCTCTCTCTCTCTCTCTCACAAAAAAAAGTAATGTAAAAGTGTATAAGGTCCATTGAAAAGAAGAGAGAGAGCCATCTCATCCTCTCTCTCTCTCCCCCCTCAACATCCAGGCGGCATCTTGGGAGGGGAGGGGAGGGGAAGAGAAGAGAAGAGAAGGGAAGGGAAGGGAAGAATACAATAGCTCACTGGTGGACAGAGGAAAGAAACAAGGAAGAAGAAGAAGAAGAAGAGTAGGTTTAAATATATCCGTTGTAATATATATTTCCAAACTTTATTAGTCTTCTCTTTATAGAAATACAGAGAGAGACAGTTAGTTCCATCTCTCTCTCTCATCTCTGCCCTTCAATTAATCTCCCTCCATCTTCTCCCCAACAGGACTCGTCTCATCTCGTCTCCCCCAGCATCTTGAAGGCCTGACTGGTTCCCTCGGCTCAGTGGTCTCGTCTCTGTCTCCCTCCCTGCAAGAGTCTGGCAGAGTTTAGTGCCAAGAATGTGTGTGTGTGTGTGTGTGTGTGTGTGTGTGTGTGTGTGTGTGTGTGTGTGTGTGTGTGTGTGTGTGTGTGTCTCTCTCTCTCTCTCTCTCTCTCTCTCTCTCTCTCTCTCTCTCTCTCTCTCTCTCTCTCTCTCTCTCTCTCTCAGGCCCCACAGGGTGTCCCCCCCACAGTGTGTTGACAACCCCCACAGACACATGCCCCACCAGACACATAAGGAACCCCCCCCCCCCCCTCTCTCTCTCTCTCTGCAAGAAGTGTCAGTTTGCTCAATAAATATACAAGCAATTTCTGGTGTTTTTTTCGTCCATTCTGCAAAGTTTACAAAGACACAGACCTTGATAAAAGTGGAGATAACAAGGAAACGAAGAGGATGAGGAAGAGGAAAGATCAAACTATTTTTTGGCATAGGAGGAAAGGAGGAAAGAAAAGGGAGAGAAATGGAGTTGAACTTGGAGGAGGAAATGAACAAAACCACTAAAGTTACACTGGAGAAATACACAGACCTTAATAAAAGTGGAGATAGAGGAATGAAAAGGAGGAGGAGGAAAAGGAAAGAGTAAGCTATTTTTTGGTGTAGGAGAAAAGGTGGAAGAGGTTGTGGAAAGTGGAGGAAAATGGACTTGAACTTGGAGGAGGAAATGAATGAAACCACCAAAATTACATTGGAGAAATACACAGACCTTGAAAGTGGAGATAGGAGAGGAATGAAGAGGAGGAGGAAGAAGCGGAAGACAGGAGGAGGAAGAGGAAGGATTAAGCAATTTTTGGGCATAGGAGGAAAGGAGGAAGAGGTAGAGGAAACAGAGAAAAATGGAGGAAAGTGTGGAGAGAAATGACCTGTTCTTGAGGCAGCCCCTGACCTGACGTAGCCTGGGACCTGAGCATACACAGGGGGTGCGTTGCTTCACTCACCCACCACCTTCATGCATTTTCCCCTAACCCATGAGGTGCGTGGGTGTCCCCCTGGTGGTCACCTGGGCTCACTGGAGGGCTGAGTCTGGTCTCATCTCGGCTCCTTCCCTGCAAGAACCATCGCAGAGTTAGTGTGTGTGTGTGTGTGTGTGTGTGTGTCAACTTCAAGTGCCAATATCTTTGCAGGCACAAGAGTTAGGAACACAAGATTCCAACACAAGATGCTCCTAACACTCACCTACAACACCTATAACTGGCAGTGCTCATAACCTTATAGTTCATGAAATATCTGTACTTAGCTAAAAACTTTCCAACACAAAAATATCCAAAATTCAATGACAACTACAACTCTAATAACTGCCAATATCTCAGAATCCACAACAGTTAGGAACACAATATTCTGACACAAGGTGCTCCTTACACTCACCTACAACGCCTGTGACTGGCAGTGCTCATAACCTTATAGTTCAGGAGAAGTGTGGGTTTAATTACCTTTAACTTAAAAATCATGCCAAAAATGACCTCAATTTAACTCTAGCTCTAAATTCAACTGCCAATATCTCAGAATCCACATCTGTTACAAACACAACATTCTAACACAAGAGAGGGAGCTGTTGTATGACCTGGTGTTAATGGGAGGAGGAGTTTAGGGCGGGGAAGAGGGCTGAGGGTGAAAAAGACAAAGGTCATGGCGATGATAGGAATGGAGAGTGGAGGGAGATATCCGTGAAGAGGGAGTGTGCGGGAGGTGGTGTCATGGGAGGTGTTCGGATGTAGGAGACATGCATGGAGCTGGTGCAGCCTTCCATTGTGTTGGAGGACAGAGGCGGAGGTGTGGAAGTGGACACCTGGGGTTGTCATACGGAGGAGCAGTGAGAGGCAGGACAGCTTGTGCTTGGAAGAGTGCAGGGAACTGGCAGGTTTACTAGTCAACCAGAATATCCCGCCTGGCAGCAGTGAGAGGCAGGACAGCTTGTGCTTGGAAGAGTGCAGGGAACCGGCAGGTTTACTAGTCAACCAGAATATCCCGCCTGGCAGCAGTGAGAGACAGGACAGCTTGTGCTTGGAAGAGTGCAGGGAACTGGCAGGTTTACTAGTCAACCAGAATATCCCGCCTGGCAGCAGTGAGAGACAGGACAGCTTGTGCTTGGAAGAGTGCAGGGAACTGGCAGGTTTACTAGTCAACCAGAATATCCCGCCTGGCAGCAGTGAGAGGCAGGACAGCTTGTGCTTGGAAGAGTGCAGGGAACTGGCAGGCTTACTAGTCAACCAGAATATCCAGCCTGGCAGCACAGGTGTGTGTGTGTGTGTGTGTGTGTGTGTGTGTGTGTGTGTGTGTGTGTGTGTGTGCGGGGCAGAGACCTGGGCTGGCAGGAAACAGCTGGAGGCACTAGTGTGGTGTGAGAATGCTGAGATACTTGATGGCAATCACATGGCAGGATGGAATCTCAAATGAAGAAGTGGTAGGGAGGAGTGGCCTGGAGGAGTAAGGCCAGATTAAGGTGGTTTGTGAGGAGAAGAACACATCCTGAACTGAACCTTGAGGCAGAAGAGAAGGCCAAGGTGGAGGAAGATATGAGGAGGCTGAACATCACGGAGGAAATGGACAGTGGAGGAGGAGGCTCATACCCCGTCCACCACAAGGAAGAAATGGACGTTAAACGATGATGATGATGATGATGATGATGGTGATGTATTTGTAATAAGTTTATGTAAAGATGACCAACTATAAGATGCTTTCAGGTAAGGGAAATCCTTCATTAGGTACAGTTTGTGTAAGAGTGACCTGCATTTTTTAGCATTGTGGAAGCTCTTTTTGTGGGTGCACCAAACACTGCTGGAAATGTACTGTCTGCAGCCCCTATTATTGACTCCTCAGGAGACACTTCCCACACTAAAACAGCTGCACTTTATTGTTTTTCTTGACCAAGAACAGTTTTTCAGTAAGGCACAAGCTCACTAAATTATTGTTACCCTCAGCTAGCCATCGCCGGCCAAACAATGCATGGTGACCTTACATCCCTGCCTGCCGCTGCTCTAAAGCAACTCCCTCCTACTGCCAAACACCAGGTTATCTTGGTAAATCACTCTATATATATAATAAAGCTTTACCCAACCCCTCCCTTTAGCACTCTCTGGTGAAGACAGCATTATTCCTTCCCCTCTGTGCACTCCAGGAGTCCCTCACTGGAACACAACAACAACAACCACTTGCTGCACTATAAGGCAAGAAAGGTCTGTCTGTACACTCCAGGAGTCCCTCACTGGAACACAACAACAACAACCACTTGCTGCACTATAAGGCAAGAAAGGTCAGAGAGAGAGAGAGAGAGAGAGAGAGAGAGAGATCCCTACAAATCTATCTGTGTCCCTCCCTCCTTTGTTCCTTCATTCTCTCCTTCCCTTTCCTCCCTCCTTCCTGCCCCTCCTACATGTATGCAAAGGAAGGAAGGAACAAACAAATAAACACACACACAAAAAAAACATTGGGAAGAAATGAAAAATTAATCAATATTACCTTGAGTCTCAATGCAGTGAGGGACTTTTCTTCCTCCTGAGCCTTCCTCTTCTTCCTCTTCTTCCTCTTCTTCTTCACACATCCTGCAGGTTGGAGGAAGAGTTAGTAGTAGTAGTAGTAGTAGTAGTAGTAGTAGTAGTAGTAGTAGTAGCAGCCAAGAAGCAGTGTGGTCGCCTGGATGAGATGCAGGCTGTCCTTCTCCCTCCTGAGGTCAGCCTTGGTCTGCCTGAGAGGAACCAGGTCACCTGCACCCAAAACCACCCGCATTGCCGACCTGGACTTTGAGGCGACGGTGGTTGATAGTCGTATCAACCACAAGCTCGGTTAGCTTAAAAATAATATGTTTAGTAAGGTTTGTAATATTAAATAAGGATGGTTGTCGGCCACAGTCATTGGCGGGGTGGGGCCAATGAACTGCTTTGTGAAAGGATATGAGAGAATATACCGCTCACAACGCAACTCTAATAGATGGAGGCCCGTAAAAAAAAAAAAAAGTAGTAGTAGTAGTAGTAGTAGTAGTGGTAGTAGTAGTAGTAGTTGTAGTAGTAGAAGTAGTAGTAGTAGTAGTAGTAGTAGTAGTAGTAGTAGTAGTAGTAGTAGTAGTAGTAGTAGTAGTGATAGTAGTAGTAGTAGTAGTAGTGATAGTAGTAGTAGTAGTAATCCAGTCACTTTCTCACTTTATTCTGTATCTCTCTCTCTCTCTTTCTTTTTTTCAGCAGTAAATATTTTTCCTCACTATCTCACTTTTCACTATTTTTCATTTTCTTATTTTTCATTGATATTTTGTTCTCACTAATTATTTATCCTCCTCCTCCTCCTCCTCTCCTTCTTCTTCCTCCTCTTCCTCAATGTCCTTGTATGCTGAAAAAAAATTAAAAAAAATAATTGGTAATAATAATAATATCTATGTCGGATGTCCTATCTATTACTGCAAGCCATGAAGTTGTTGAATAAAGCCAGGGCCGGATTTTGGGTTTAGGGGGCCCTGGGCACTAGACCTTTGCGGGGCCCCCAGAGGAGGAGGGTGTGATTGAAGTGACAGCATGAAACATCTTATAAATATTAATAAAAGTAAATCACAAAAGTTAAAATCTTTGGGTTCTCTTACGTATTTTATTTATAAAATTAACCTGTAATTAGCTCCTTATGCAATACGTTTCAGTACCTTACTTTGTACTTAAATAAAAATAATCATTTAATTTCTCACTGCTTATATTTCTTCTAAAATAATACCATGATTGACTTGACTATTCCATGGAGCTACATACAATACATATAATAATACGTATTTCCATTCAGTGACTAATCCTTAATATAAATAAACATTTTAACATTTACTCTTTAAACTAGGAAAAAGTGTGTAATTATCACAAAAGGAAATTCATCTTAAAAGTAAATTCAATCATTGCACAGCATAGCACTACATACGTAATTATAAGAACTAATGACTAAGTACAGCATGAAACATGTTACCTTATATCACAACTTCAAAAAATAAAGTAAATCACAGAAGTTAAAATCTTTGGTTCCTCTTAGGTATTTTGTTTATAAAATTAAACTGGTAATTAGCTACTTATGCAATAAGTTTTAGTACCACACTTTGATTTAATGTCTGGAAATGATAATTGATAAATAAATCAATGAATTCCAAGGGTCTACAGACAGGAAAATATATAACTGTTTCAAAATAAAATAGGAATGTGATTCAGATAATTCTGTAAATGACTGAACACTGTATAAAACAAAGAAATTCTTAGCAAAAAATATAATAGCAAGAATTTAATGAGATAACATACAAATTATACAAAAAACTTTAAAACACTTTACGCCTGGCTTTCATTCTTGCAAAGTCTTGAATAACTTCAGCTGTGTCAATTCTCTTGAGAATTTCACACTCAGCACTTAATAAAGTAAGAGATGCCAAACGATTTTGATTCATTGTACTTCGCATTGAGCTCTTAATCCTCTTTAGTTTTGAAAATGATCTTTCCCCAGTGCAGTTTGTAACAAACATGGAAAGGTATATCCTGAATGCTAGCTCTACATTTGGAAAGGCTGATACAACATCACATTCATGTAGTATTGAATACATATTACATTCTGAAGTTGGACTAATCAGTGAAGTGGTTTCAGAATCAATTTTATGCAGAAAAGCTTGAAAATGCACCATTTCAGATACCAAACATGATTCCAAATCTCTAGGGTAAGTCCTCACCAAATTTGAAGCAGACTTTCGAAGTTCTTCTGTTTCCATGGTAGTTATATGCGACATGAAGCCAAACCGTTTTCCTAACTTTTCATATGCCTTAAGGCGATCGTCAAGTGCTGTTGCTAGCTGATCAATGATAGGTAGGTACGCCATGGCTCTGAATTGCTCTCTCGGTTGTAAATGAGCATCTTCTGCACTATCACTCTCATCATACTGCCGCTTTCTTCGTCGAATACGCCGTTGCTCTCCTTCATACTCACTGTGTCCACATTTTTCTACAGCAATCTTTTCATATTCATCAAAGCGATCTCTTAAATCATGAACAAAATCTTTTAGTGACCCTAACAATTTTACTGCTGTGTTAAAGTCAAGGCCTGAGGTCTGCAATTTCTGACTAGTGACATTGAATCTAGTTAGAATATCTTCCCATGTTACCAGTAAAATTACTGTTTCTAGTTTATCAAGCTCTTTCATAATACCAGAAGCCTCACATTTAGCCTCACCATTCAGATTGTCATCATTCATTAGATTTTCTAATACATTCATACTTTGTTCATATCCCTTTGATAGTGCTTCTACAGCATCTGCACGCGCTGACCAACGTGTGTCAGACAAACACTTAACAACAGGCTTTTCCTGTAATGCTTGTCGATGTTTCTGCCATCGATATGTTGACTTTGATAAATATACATAGAGTCTTTGAATTATGCCAAATAAATTGACAGCATCTCTGCAGCATTCAGCAGCACAAACCCCTACCAGGTTTAAAGAATGGGCCATACATGGGACAAAATCAGCAAATTCACACTTTGTTCTAATATATGCCTGAGTTCCTTTGTACTTGCCAGACATGTTGCTGGCATTATCATAAGACTGGCCACGGCAGTCAGAAATAGTAATGTTCTTACTTTCAAGAAAACTCAGAACTAAATCTGCTATTCCTTTGCCTGTGTGATTAAGTAATGGGACAAATGTTAAAAAGCGTTCAACTGGTCCCTCTGGCAGCACATATCTAATGGTTAGGCATAGTTGATCTACATGTGATATATCTGGTGTAGAGTCTACAGATATTGAGTAATACTTTGCTTTCTGAACTTCCTGAACTATTGTACACATAACATGCTTTCCAAGAACTTCTATCAACTCCTCACATATTGTGGATGAAAGGTAATTTACATGTCCACTCCCTTGATTTGCATGCTTCTTTATGTGTGTTGCCAAGAAAGGATCATATTTACTTAAGAGCTCTAATATACCCAGATAATTTCCATTATGAGGTGATCCAATAACTTCATTATCACCTCTGAGTGGTAGCCCATGTTCACAAATAAAAATGAGTACATCCACGCATCGCTGCAAAACCTCACTCCAATAGTAATGCTCAGATTGATATTGGCGAACTAATTCTTCATTCACTTGTCCTCTTTGCGATTTTCTAATTGCTAGGCTTGTCAGTGAATATTTATGCATTTCAGAGTTACTATGACTTTCAATGGCCTCCCTTACATATAGATTAAATCAATAGAAAATTAGAAAGGGGTACTTAAAGTACAGAAATATTGGGGGGATATCATGTTGTGGTAACAACCCCATCGATTGCGCCCCTCCTCGGTATAGAACCTTAAAAAAAAACGCTTCAGCGCGGGGCCCCTAAAAGCGCGGGGCCCTGGGCACTGGCCCCTTGTGCCCCCCCCTAAATCCGGGCCTGAATAAAGCGTGTAACAATCTATGTATCTATCAGTCTATTGTATGAAGGTTTTCTACAGCTGATAATTGCAATGTGTTAAATCTATTGCCAAGTTTGGGTTCTTCATTATGATCTATTCTACAGAGGGCACTGCAGCTGTCAATTCTTCTATTTCTCGTCCAAACACACTCTGAGTGTCATGATCTAAGGTGCTGGCTGTACTTGTCCTAACAAAACACTCACTACAGGTCTTGTTGACTCACAAAACTCATATGTACATGCTGCCTTCCTAAAGAGACTTTCTATACAACATATCATTCTGTGTTGATTTATACCGTGGCTGTCATGTGTCTCAAGATGGCCTGGACTCAGGGATGTTTCTTGTTATGTGCAAACAGTTGCATAGGCCCCCCAAGCTGCCATTGTTATTTTTTATTATTATTATTACTAATATGTGTGTTGTGTATCAATAGATTTACTGAATTTTCTTTATTAATCCAGAAATTCATATATTTTCAAGTATTTTGTCATATTCTCCTCAAATTTGGATTAGGCCTCCAGAACGTACATGTAGTGCTTTGCCTCCGTCAAGCTGTACGCAGCGTCACCGTGTCAGGCTCAGCGTGGAGTGAGGAGTGGCGGCGACATGGCGTGGAAAAGGACAATACACCCTTCTGGTGCCCAGCAAAGAAAAAAGAAGAAAGCTGAAGAAGATAAACACTCACAGAGCAAAGTGTTGATTTCCTGCGAATGGGGAAAACTTGGCTAACCTACTGAGAAAAAACATGTACTTTGCTGCAAGCAATTCTCAAGAAAGGTCGTTAAATTAATGGCAGAGGGACTCTCTGACTGGACAAACACAGGCACACTTCTGAAAAGTCATGAAGGCACTCCAGAACACAGCCACATGACAACATGGAAGGATTTGGAACTGCCTCGGCACGACCATGGATCAAGGCCAGAGGACAGAGGCAGAGAAGAGGGATGTCCTGACCTGCCTGATCTCTATCGTACAATCTCTAGCTGAGAGAAATCTTGCATTGTCTACTAACACAACAACACAATGGAAATGTCTTAAAAGAGGTGGCCGGAGCTGCTCGCCAAATTTGATCCTGCCATGAAGCAGCATCGTGGGCAGTCCAGTCATTCCGGCTACCTTGGAAATGTGATACAAAATGGGCTGACTGCTTCAATCACTAGGAAAATGTTGGACTCCATGGTGGCTGAGATTAAACGGTCCAAGTATTGTTGAGTCATGGTACTCCTGACGCAAGCCAGATGTTGGTTGTCACAAGGACTGTCAACACTGATGAAGCGCTGGAACTCAAGGAACACTTTCTAGCATTTCTTGTGGCTTCCCAAACAACACAGGTCTTTGTTTATCATCTTTGATTCAGAACAGGCCTGAGTATTCCTTCTGACAACTGCAGAGGACAGTCGTATGACAATGGGGCCAAGCAAGGAGCAGGCTCCTGCCACAAGGCAGCTTGATGTAGCACTTGACCTCCTCATGAAGGCAACAACCTCAGTGAGAAGATACAGAGCTTTGCTGCTGTATGCGACCAGATGAATCCTGTGCTTAAGAGGCACAGAGAAACACTTTGCCTATGAAGCCCCAGGTTATCAAGAGGTTACCAACTGAATTCTTTAACATGGTTGTGGACACCACCTTTGACTCATTAAAGGAAAGCTTTCAAACACTGGCAGAAATCAGAGACAAATTTGGAGTGCTGCTGTTCAACTTTATAAGACTGGCTGGTGAGGCGTTGTCCAAGCAATGCCACAAGCAGCTCTGTACCACTCTAAGCACTGGGAATAAAAACCACATTGATGGAAAGGCACGGGCTCTTGAAATCAACAACTTGTCGCCCGTGCCTTCGGATGACCTGACTGCATTGGGGTTTCTCTCCAACATCCACAAAAATCAGCTGAAAGAACTTTACGGCAATCTGTGGATTGCTCTACAGACTGCCGGCACTCTCCCAGTGACTGTGGTCTCAACAGAGAGGAGCTTTTCAGAGCTAAAGCTCATAAAGTCCTGCCACCCATGGGACAAGATGGCCTCAGTGGACTTGCAATAATCAGCATCAATCAGGAGATTGGAAAACAGCTGCCATCACACGACCATGTCATCGACGGCTTTGCTTCTAAAAAAGCCAGAAGGCAGGAGTTTTGAAGGCAGTGACGCTGTGACCATGAGGGATCACCTCACACACACACACACACACACACACACACATGAAGGGGCTCACTGTGTTACCAGAGGTCCACATTCACCGCACCAACAACAACAACTGTCTTACTGGTTTCTCTTTTTATACATTGCTCTTTTGTAGGGATGCAATGAATGGCCTAATGCATCCTATGTTCTTTACTGCAATGCCTAACACATGTTTTTATAAGTTGCTCTTTTGTAGGGATGCAATGAATGGCCTAATGTATCCTCTGTTCTTTACTGCAATGCCTAACACATGTTTTTATAAGTTGCTCTTTTGTAGGGATGCAATGAATGGCCTAATGTATCCTCTGTTCTTTACTGCAATGCCTAACACATGTTTTTATAAGTTGCTCTTTTGTAGGGATGCAATGAATGGCCTAATGTATCCTATGTTCTTTACTGCAATGCCTAACACATGTTCATCTTGTGTAGTGGCCTAGCTTTTGGGGAGGCATATTTTTATATGTTTGGTTTTATTCCTATATTATATTCATATAATATCATTTGTAACAGTACATTCCTCAATGAGTGTAACATTTCCTAACATTTATAATAAACAAAGGAAAGGCACCACTTGGGAGATGGCACGATGCAGGGCTGGTAAGTCCTGGAGGGAAGGAGGAGGCAGAGGAGGAAGAGAAAGAGAGGAGGAGGAGAAGGAGGAAGGGTGGTCAATGGGGGTGTAGTAGTAGAAGTGGTGGTGTTCAAATGGTTTATGTTAGAGATCGTGATGAAAAAATTTGGTGGGATTTTAGTTTTTTGAGTGATATATGTTGACCATTTTGCTGCTTCTGCTAAAACTATACAATTAAGGAGACTATAATTTGGTGTGGTGTTAGGACAAGGGTGTGGCCAGGTGTGGGTAAAAGGGGGTTACTGGCGGTGGAGTAGCAGTTGAGTTATAGTTGAAAAAGTAGCAGTTGTATGAGAAAAAAGAAGATCCTGATTTGAATTTTCCTAGTAATATAGGTATGTCTACTTTTTTGCTTCTCCTGCTAAGTCTACAAGTTAGGAGACTTTAACTTAGTGTGGTGTTAGGACAAGGGTGTGGCCAGGTGTGGGTAAAAGGGGGTTACTCTAAGTGGAGTAGCCATTGAGTTAAAGCTGAAAAAGTAGCAGTTGTTTGAGAAAAAAGAATATCATTTGAATTTTCCTAGTAATATATGTCTACTTTTTTGCTTCTCCTGCTAAAAGTCTACAAGTTAGGAGACTATAACTTGGTGTGGTGTTAGGGCAAGGGTGTGGCCAGGTGTGGGTACAAGGGGGTTACTGGCAGTGGAGTAGCAGTTGAGTTATAGTTGAAAAAGTAGCAGTTGTATGAGAAAAAAGAATATCATTTGAATTTTCCTAGTAGTGGTAGTAGTAGTAGTAGTAGTAGTAGTAGTAGTAGTAGTAGTAGTAGTAGTAATAGTTGAGAGAGAGAGAGAGAGAGAGAGAGAGAGAGAGAGAGAGAGAGAGAGAGAGAGAGAGAGAGAGAGAGAGAGAGAGAGAGAGAGAGAGAGAGAGAGAGAGAGAGAGAGAGAGAGAGAGAGAGAGAGAGTGTGTGTGTGTGTGTGTGTGTGTGTCTTTAGTCACTCCTTTAGAAACACACACACACACACACACACACACTTACTTGGCCAGACTTGAAGGCAGGAGGAGGAGGTCTGTCAAAGTTCCATGGTGTAGAGTCACTCCTTCTTGCCTCCTGGAACACTTGCCGATGGGTGGTGGGTCCAGCGGCTGTAATGAAGTGTTGTGTATCTTATAACAGCATGAAGGGCTTTAGTAAGGGGGATATTAATAAGATTATTATGGTTAGAGAACTGGGCAGGACATGTAGTAATGGGTTTAAACTGGATATATTCAGATTCAACATGGACACAGGCAAGAATTGGTTTACTAACAGAGTGGTGGATGAGTGGAACAGGCCTGGCAGTCATGTGGTGAGTGAGTGCCAATACTAACAGACTGGTGGATGAGTGGAACAGGCCTGGCAGTCATGTGGTGAGTGAGTGCCAATACTAACAGAGTGGTGGATGAGTGGAACAGGCCTGGCAGTCATGTGGTGAGTGAGTGCCAATACTAACAGACTGGTGGATGAGTGGAACAGGCCTGGCAGTCATGTGGTGAGTGAGTGCCAATACTAACAGAGTGGTGGATGAGTGGAATGGACAGTGATGTTGGGTGGGGTTAGTTGACAGGAGCTGCCTTGACAAGACCTACCATAGGCCTATTGCAGACTTCCTGTGCTTTCAGCTGGTGCGTGGCCAGGCAGATGTGTTCCTTGACATGGCCAGACTTGAACCACCTGGGTGTTGTGTGTGTGTGTGTGTGTGTGTGTGTGTGTGTGTGTATTTACCTAGTTGTATTTACCTAGTTGTAGTTTTACAGGGCCTGGGCATTATGCTCGTGTGGTCCCGTCTCCGTGTCTGCATTTATCCAACTTATCTTTAAAGCTTTGCACACTCCTCGCTGATACTGTATCCTCGCTCAGACTGTTCCAAACCTCTACATTTCTTTGCGGGAAGCTATACTTCTTAGTGTCTCTCAAGCATCTCCCCTTTCTCAATTTTTTACTGTGTCCTCTTGTATTTCTGCTTATGTTTCCTTCTGTTAGTAGCAGTTCTTCATTATCTACTTCATCTATTTTGTTTAATAATTTATAAATTTGGATTAGGTCTCCCCTTTCTCTTCTTTGTTCCAGTGTTGTTAAGTTCATTTCCTTTAATCTTTCCTCGTATATTAATCCCTCCAACTCTGGGACCATTTTTGATGCCATCCTCTGTATTCTTTCTAGTTTCTTTATATGCTTCTTCTTATGGGGGGACCACACTACCTCTGCATATTCTAATTTTGGTCTAATCATGGTAGTGATTAGCCTTCTCATCATGTCCTTGTCCATGTAGCTAAATGCTACTCCAATATTTCTCACCAAGTTATATGTGTCTCTAAAGATCCGATTTATATGACTCTCTGGTTGATTATCATCCTCATCACTACTCCCAGGTCTCTCTCTTCATGCACTTTTTTTAATGTTTCACCATTTCCCATTTTGTATATCCAGATTGGTCTTGTTTCACTTTTACCCATTTCCATAACATGACATTTTTTCACATTAAATTCCATCTCCCAATCCATACTCCATTTCCAAATTTTGTATAGGTCTTCTTGCAATATTTCACAATCTTCTTTGTTTCTTATATGTTTTTGTAATTTAGCGTCATCAGCAAACAGGTTTATGTAGCTATTAACTCCTTCAGCCATGTCATTTACATATACCAGGAAGATTATCGGTGCTAATACTGAACCCTGTGGTACTCCGCTTTCTACATTTCTCCATTCTGATTTTATGTCCTTGACCACAGTTCTCATCTCCTTCCCATTAGGTAGCTTGCCATCCATTTTTCATATTTCCTTTCAATCCTCCTTTATTTTCCAGTTTCCATAATAGTCTTGTGTGTGGAACTTTGTCAAAGGCCTTTTTCAAATCTAGATAAATACAATCAACCCATCCATCCCTTTCCTGAGTTCTGTCTGTCACTCTTGAGTAAAAACTGAGTAAGTTTGTAACACATGATCGGCCCTTTTGAAATCCATATTGTTTGCTGGTAATTAACTTATGCTCTTCTAGAAATTTAGTCCACTGCTTCTTTATTATTTTCTCACATATTTTGCACAAAACACTTGTCAGGGATATGGGTCTGTAGTTTGAGGGTTCATCTTTCCTTCCACTTTTATATATGGGGACCACTTCAGCCCTTCTCCACTCATTGGGCACCGTACCTGTTGCTACTGAACATCTAATGATGTCGTATATTGGAACAATTAATTCATCTCTACATTTTTTTAAAATATACCCAGAAACTCCATCCGGTCCTACTGCTTTTCCCTCTTCTAGTTCTCCCAGTAATTTATGGATCTCTTCTTTGTTTACCATAATCTCTTCCATATGAACTTCTATTTTATTCTCTTGTGGCGCAATAAAGATTGTGTGTGTGTGTTAGTTTGATTCATTTCAATGTGTTTGTTTGTTTGTTAATTAACTAAATCAGCATTGGTATTCCTTCCCTTCTACCTCCACTCTTTCCTCCCCTTCCCTTCCCTCTACTTTTTCTCTTACTTTCACATTTTGGTTGTTCACTCCTTCCTTTTTTTTCCTTCCATTTCCTTTCCTTCACTTTTTGCTTGTTCCTTCTTTTCCTTCCCTTCCTTTCCTCTTCCTCTATCTCTTCTCTTCACTTTTTAGTCGTTCGCTCCTTCCCTTCCTCTTTCCCTTCCCTTCCCTTCCCATGAACAGCAGTGTGTCTGTAATCCATCACAGTAATAACAATCCCTTCAACCTTCCTGTGTATGTAATCCATTTTATTTATCTCCATCTTGAGGCCTCTAAGAGTGGTGTATTACCCCAGCCACTGCCAACCCACTCATTTATAACAGTGATAGAACACTTACTCACCTCAACCTCCACGTTACTTGTCAACACCTTGGCGCAGCACAGTAAGCCACTGGGACACTCACACAGCGTTGGTCTCCCTGGCACCGTTCCTGAAATCAGAGAGAAGCAACAATAATTTGAGCAAGTTGCAGGCTTCTGGGTCCACTGTGTTCCAAACAGCTTGAAGCAACACACTACATACAACACTAGGAAACAACACACCAATGACACAGCTATGTCACAAAATAATCACAACTTGCTAATACATAAGATGCAGTAAAACCCTGGATATAACAGACCTGCTTACAAGAGTTCCGGACATAACGGACAAGGCCAGAGGATCAGAAATCCACGGGGATCCACCAAGAATAATTTCTGGACGAACCAGTAAGTACAACTGCTAGCCAGCTTGCTCTCCTCTGCTGACCAATCCTTGGGTTACTGTAGTATTCACACCACAAAAAATGTCACGCTTCAATCCAGGACGTAAATGTAATGGGAAATAGCCAAGCGTTTGTGAGTGTCAGTGCTGACACAGCTTGTGGGGGTCGCTGGGAGCCAAGTTAGGTTTGGTTAGTTTGAATTCATTGGCTTTGGCGTGGTGGAAATAAGCAGCAAACATGTCGGGGGTTGTTTACCACCAGAAATACCTCCTGTAAGTCACACTGCTGTTCAGTACAAGCACTGTTCAGTATATGTCACTAAATGGACTGTAGCTCTTGATCTAATCATAATTATAAGTTGACTGCATAGGATGCACTATCCAGCTCTTTCATCAGTATTTGTTTTTGTCTATGTAATTATGTACTGAGACCATCAGCAGAGTGCGGCTTCCCCTCCTCACCATGGGGACTGTGGGGTTGGGAAGCCCACCAGGGGAGTAAACCAGGTGAGCATGCACACCTGGGGAATACACAGCAGGAAAAAAATTGCTTGATTTTGTTCTATCTTGTCCACTTTTGATCTTTGTGAGCACTGAGTGAAATGTAGAAACAGTAAGCAAGCTGAACTTGTTTTGTGGCTGCGGCAGCACGGCAGGCATTGAAAGTCATCAATCCTTTATGTGATAAAAAACAGTTAGCAGGTTATTTCACAACACAAACTAACTAACGGTTTGGTCTTCCAGTGGTGCACTTGTAAAATTTTATCCATATCCGTAACAATACGGCCCACTGCCAGCCTGGCAGCCTCAGTGCCTCGCCAAGTGTGCTGTGCAGCTATACAGACAATGTGCTGACAACACACACAGTAATATAAACTATATGCTTACATTTATTAGGTTCGCCGGTAATATTATAAGTATTTTAAAATAACCGCCACTCATACCGGACTCTCGGCAATAATGAACCAAGTTCCCCCCAATTAGTCCGTCTCATCGAGGGTTTACTGTGCTGCCAGACAGTCTCCTTGATAGTGTCAGTCATACCTCGGTTTATGAGCTTAAATCCTTCTGGAATTTTGCTTGCAAACCATATAAAATGAATCCACATTGTAGTGCTGAAAACACAAAGATTTCACGCTGGGGCACCAACACAACCAGGCGCTGCCTCTGTGAGTCTACCACAATGCAGTGTGAGCGCCCTCACCTTGCAGCAAACAAAGGCTTTTGTCCTCAACGTGTACAGACAGGGTGCTCCTACACCGTCACCGATCATAAACCAAGGCATTTTTAGTGATTTTTTTTGCTTGTGAATCAAAACACTGGTAAAGTAAGGCACTCGTAAACCCAGGCATTACTGTAGCGACACTGAAAACAAACAAAAGTCTCCACAGGTCAGCGTGACGTGGTACTTACAAGTCTGGTTCCATTGGAGCAGTGTCAGTCTTACAGGTCCCCAACCTGCTGTGGCGGCCAGAAGACTGCTTCACTCATGTCTGCCATCCACTGATGACCTGTAACAAGGCACAAATTAAACTTAACTTGCCAGAAATATTTGTCAAGAGTAATTTAAAAAAACATACCAATAGCTAACAAATATATGAACGAATAAAAAAAAAATTTTGTCACCAGAATTTGAGGAAAGATAGGGAGAGAAAGGGAGGAATGAGATAGGGAGAGAACATTGGAGGAGATGAAGAGAAAGGGAGGAGTGAGATATGGAGAGAACATTGGAGGAGATGAAGAGAAAGGGAGGAGTGAGATAGGGAGAGAACATTGGAGGAGATGAAGAGAAAGGAAGGAGTGAGATTGGGAGAGAACATTGGAGGAAATAAATAGGGAGAGAACACTGGAGGAGATGAAGAGAAAGGGAGGAGTGAGATAGGGAGAGAACATTGGAGGAAATAAATAGGGAGAGAAAGGGAGAGAACATTGGAGGAGTGAGATAGGGAGAGAACATTGGAGGAAAGAGGAATGAAAAAGGGAGAGAAAGAATTGGAGATAAATTTTAAACATCAAAATCTAGCATAAAGATGGTGCCTGATTACTTCTGGACAAACTATAATGTTGATGTTATTATGGAGACACTGTTTTGTTCAGGAAATCACACGATGATCAACTTCCGCTTCATCCGTAGTATCAAGCTGCAAATTTCCGCCACCCACGCCAAATGCCGGATAAATTTAAACCAACCCAACCCCCCTTCTGTTTTCCAGAACTCCCTTGTTGCTGCACTGCATTCAGGGACCAAAACAGAATTCATATTGTAGGTATTAACTTGGCTGGCTGCCCTCGCTTCAATATTATAAAAAAAAAAGAATTAAAGAAATCACGGGCCGGGGCCAGCCAAAAATTTAGCAGGCAGAGTATGGGGCCACCTAGTCCTCATTAAAATTAACAATATATAGTAATAATTAACATAGAGCCATCACCTTCAAGCAAACTCCAGAAGTACACCCACCAGTAACAACAGAGCAGTGCCACAGCCTGACCTAACCGACCAATAAATGTTTAATGGTAAAAAGTGCTCAAAATAACGGAAAAGGTCAATAAAAAAGACCAATTAATCTAAGCTAACCACATCTGAATTCTGGAATAACACCCAAGTAGTTAAGGAGGATAAATGTCAAGATTCTTGGGCTAGCCTTTCTTCAATGATGAACTGGTGGAGTGGATATGGCAGCTGCTAACCACATTCATTGTCTCATAGCTCAACTAAAAATGAGTCCGCTATAGTCTATCGATTCTAACTTGAGCGCAACGCAGGGATTCCCCACCAGACGACGCTGGTGCCACGTCACTCTCCTCAGAGAGGGTCACTACCTCTCTCCCTCTCTTTTGCATGGCTGTGTGAGAGTGAGATCTGCTTGAGTTGTCCATGGCGGCGTAACGCTGAATGGTGCGGCCTGTTGCCAAGGTCCGTCATGATAACTTTGAGAAGCTGTCAAGGGAAACATGCACCTCTTGAAGGCTGGGCCAGAGGGAGGATTTTATGTTTGGCTTTTTTAAAACTTCTCATATATAAAAATATATATATATATAATAAATAAATATATAAACTGTAATGTAATGTTATCGGAAATTATGTTTTCAATTACCAATAAAGGGTTAGCGGACTAAAAAATGGTTAGCGGACTTCATTAGTGGACTAAAAAAAATTATTACCGTTAGCATTAGCGGATTTGCGATAGCTGACCGGTGAAGCAGGAAAATTTGCAGATTAGCGATTAGCGGAATAGTGAATTGCAGACAGGGATGGTGAATACAAGAACTGTGTATTCGAATACAAATACTTCATATTTATACGAATACTCTTAAATACTGATAATTTCAATACAAATATGAATACTTCACAAGAGTATTCGTGAATGCATTCTTGAATACTTTTTGTTGAAGATAACTTTTTTCATGTAGGTAGGTTGGCAATGAGCCTAGTATGGTGCAAGAGCACGTCAATCAGCGGACCGGACGAAAGTGCAGCAGAAGATCCCTCCCCACAAGAGCCCCAGCAGGTGGAGGCAGGACCCTGCTGGCCGCCAGTCTGTCCCATGAAGGGCCACGAATCTTTAACAGCCTGCCTAAGGAAGTCCCAAACCTACCAGGTTGCCCGGTAAACAGGTTACAGAATGGGCTGGACAAGCTGCTACAAACAGTCCCAGTGCCGGGCTACACCTCAAGATGTAGGACTACCAACACCATACCGGACCAAATCGCCCTGTTGAGCAGGACCGGGAGCAGCAGCAGCCACGACTGTGAGGCCTCTAAACAACACAACCAAGTAAGTAAGTAAGCAAGCAAGATGGAGGCGTGGAGTGCAGTGGAGGGGTGTGGGTGTGTGCGAGGTCATGCATGGGCGGGGTTTGGAGGGCAGGATCTACTTCAGGGGCAGTGATGGGCCAGCAGCTTGGAGGGCACGTCACCATTAGGAGGGAAAGGGCGCTGGGTGGCGGGGTCCCGTGGGCGGCGTCCAGCACGAGTGTCAGGCTTGGTTTGTTTACGTTTGGCTGCTGCTGATGATGATGATGGCTGCCCTTTGCAACGGCGCCGCCTGTCATTGTTACGCACCTATATAGCTGTCTTCTCTTATTAATAAAGTGATTCTTCTCTGATTTTCCAACACTCGCACACTGTGTTTTGCTTCCCTTCCATTTTTGTTGTGCTTGTCAAAAGGGAAGTGTTATGATAAGTGCGTCAGTCCGTGTCGGGCACCACAATAACTTAATTACTGTTCAGCCTCGCATGATTTGCACGACGAAAATTACAAAACTGAAAATGACTGTAAGGAAAATGCATTTATCTATCCTTCTACCTAGTAGCTAGAGAGAGAGAGAGAGAGAGAGAGAGAGAGAGAGAGAGAGAGAGAGAGAGAGAGAGAGAGAAATGATGGGCTCATAAAACTGTGTGTAGAGTACCGCGATGTCAAGCTGTCAACTGGCGGAGGGGTGTTTGTAGCGGGAGACAGGAAGAAGAGGCATACGAGATTGGGATGGCTCTGGCAGAGAGACAGAGCGCGAAAGTCGTAAGTGTGCCTTCTCTCCTTCTTGCCTCTCATATTTACTTGATTGTAGGTGTAAGGTGCAGTCAAAGTGATTGGAGCACTATATACTGTAGAGGCACCAAGTGAACTTGTCTGGTGACAGTGGTGAGTATGTAATGATTCTGTATTATGACGGGGAGAGTGGCAGGCGACGCGTATGGCACCTGTGAGGTTGACCTATGCCGCTATATTACCACCTTTAATGACCGTTTTGTGCTTGACAGTGTAGAGTGGCCGAGTAACTACTGTATGTTCAGCACTTGAACAATGGAGCTGCTGAGTTGAATAAGAGCAGGTGATCCATTTTGAGAAACATTCATTGACGACGTAGGCTCACGTGGCCGTAGCCTATTCATGTTATCCGTATAATATTTTCTGACCAAAAATTCCAAATTTCTGAAAATTATAATTAATAGACTTCACTCTCCTGCCCTGCAGGAGAGTGAAAAATCACAGCAGACACCGAAAAAAAAAAAAATCTTGCCTGAGCATCCCGTCCACCTCCGCATAGTAAAGCCCAAGGAACCTTAGAGGAGGAATTTTTGAAAGTTTGGAGGACAGCGACCAGAGCTATCTAGCGGCGGCCGGCTTCGCTCCCCAGCTCTCTAGCTTTTTAAGGGTATCCTAAATATATTTTATGTTTTCTCAATTCATGGGTATTTCAAATATTTTAGTTATCCTAATATTTTTTTGGGGGGGGGACCCGGGCCATCTAGCTCCCGACCCCCGCATCCGCGCCTGCACATGCCTACAGCCGACGACACATTCCGTATTATAGTTGCGGCACATTATAAGCGTGTCAGTTATGTACCGACTATCCGCATACACTCGAGATTTTCTGGGGGGTCGGAGATTTTTTTGGGGGCCCGGGCCCCCTGGGCCCCCCCCTTGTATCCGCCCCTGCCTTATGGTATAAAGCCACAAAGAATAACCTAACTTAGTTGTATAGAAAGTATCATTAGTAAGCAAGCATATATGAATTTTTTGAGTCAAGACCTACAGGTTTTATTAGGATAAGTTTAGGGTATCTTCAAACCCATGATAGCCAGCACCCTATGGTATAAATCAGCAAAAAGTGGCCTCATTTTGTTGTACAGGAAGTCTCACTAGTAAGAAAGCATAAATGAATTTTCTGAGTCAAGAGCAACAGGTTTTGTTAGGTTAAGTTTAGAGTATTTTCAAACCCATGACAGCCAGTGCCCTATGGTATAAATCAACAAAAAGTGGCCTCACTTTGTTGTATAGGAAGTCTCATTAGTAAGGAAGAATATATGAATTATGAGTTAAGATCTATTGTGGTTTTGTTATGTTTGGTTTGGATTTTTTTTATTTGAATCGATATTTTTCACAAACCGGACCAGTGCCTTGCTCAGTCCCTAATCACCTGACAGACAGACGGCTCACACCTCTTACCGTCCACAGGTGAGGTGCCGGCCAGCAGCGGACAGTGACAGTGCCAGGAGCTCAGGAACCAAGACCTTACCAGCAGCAGCAGAGGCAGGATGACCCAGGACTCACTTTGCCCAGGACCAAGCATAGTAGCAGTAGTGATAGCTGTTGTAGTAGTAGTAGTAGTAGTAGTAGTAGTAGTAGTAGTAGTAGTAGTAGTAGTAGTAGTAGTAGTAGTAGTAGTAGTAGTAGTAGTAGTAGTAGTGGTTGTAGTAGTAGTAGTAGTAGTGTTCATGATTCTTACCATCTAAAACTCCATCCTCCCTTCATGTCTTCCCTTGTGTCTCCTCTCTGTCATCCTCCTCCTGCTCTTCATCCTCTCTCCATACTTTCTTCTCTCCTTTGATCATGTTTTTCCTTCTCTCTAATATTCTTCCCTCATGTCTCCTCTTTGTTATATAATTTACTCCTCATTTTATACTTTTTTTTTCTTATTCCTCCTTCCTAATATTCATCTTTCTCTTTCCTCCTCCTTCCATAACCTTCTCTTCTAAGATTCTTCCCTCATTTCTCTGCTTTCTATAATATTGTTTCCTCCTCCTTTTATACAGTTTTTTTCCTAATTCCTCCTTCCTTATATTTATCCCTTTCTCTCTTCGCCTCATCCTCTTCCATTTATAATCTTCCCTCCTCTCTCATCTTACTGTTCATTTCCCATCTCTCCTCTTCTTCCTTCATCCTTCCTCTTCCTGGTTTCCCCGTCCTGTCTAATATTCTTCCATCATTTTCTCCTTCTCCGCATTTCTTACTCTGCCTTCCTTCCTCCATTTCTCTTCCTTCTCATATTCCTTCCTTTCTATATTTCCCATCTTAGCTTCCTTCCCTTCCCCTATCCTCCTCCTCTTTCCTTCTCCTCTTCCTAGTCTTCTTTCCTTCTCCTACTCCTCTTCCTTCTTTCTCCTCCTCCTCCATCTCTTACGATTTTAATCTCTCTCTCTCTCTCTCTCTCTCTCTCTCTCTCTCTCTCTCTCTCTCTCTCTCTCTCTCTAAATAAAAATATATATATATATATATATATATCTATATATATATATATATATATATATATATATACAGATTACAAGATCATATTACAGAGTTCAATGTAGTGCACATTATGTAATGACACGACTTGCCTGATGGGCGAGCCTCCCTTAACCCACTTAGCCAGCGGGGTACCTCTTTGGCAGACTGGTAAAGGAGTGGCTCTCCCGTTAAGCTGGTCGCGGGTTCGATCCCCGGCGCCGGCAAACCTTTCCTTGTCTGGATTAATTTCTCGTGTGTTTCGTTACACGCAGTGGCCGCTGAGGTAGCGGCCATCTTACTGTACGCGATTCATCCAAAAACTGACGTCTTCACACACCTCACTCCCACCCCTGTTTCCTGACACCACCATTCATTATTAAGAAAACGGAGGTCGCCATCGTCTTCCTGAGAAAATTCTGCATCATGTTATCAAGAATTTGTAACAATAATATTAAAACAAATAGACGAAAATGGGGGCGAAAGAAAGTAGCACATTAACAACTCTTATACACTTATTTCCCTTCGGTTCCGTAGGACTCAAATATTTTTCGTTGCATCACAGTATAGTTTATGAATATACGTACGTGCATTCTTTTCTGTGCTCTCTTCAGACTGCTCCTGCCAAGGTCTCTCTCTCTCTCTCTCTCTCTCTCTCTCTCTCTCTCTCTCTCTCTCTCTCTCTCTCTCTCTCTGTAAAGTGCAAACTGCAAACTCGCCAATGTGGTGTTTATCTTCTTATTGCAGAATTCAATTCACATATTCTTATTTCCTCTCTGTCAGCTCCTCTGCACCCTTTGACACCTTGAAACGCCAGAATTTGCTATTTACTACACTACAACACGACAACCGCGTGTAACGAAACACACGATAATAAATTAATCCAGACAAAGAAAGGTTTTGCCGGCTGCGGGGATCGAACCCGCGATTAGCGAGGCGGGAAAGACACTCCTTAACCAGTCGGCCAAAGAGGGACCACCCTCGCAGAGTGCGTTATGGGAGGTAGGCTCGCCCATTAGGCAAGTCGCTGCACTACACGGCTCCCCATTCATATTAAGATTAATTTATGTGTGTTGAGATTTTCCATTTTCTATGAACTCTTCAGAGAGCATGAGCCATCATTCTACCTGTTACCCACTCGGGATGACACAACAGAATCACGTACAGGAGAAGATGCCCACCACCTTGCCACCAGTAAAACGCCAGGATTTACTCTTTACTACACTCCCACAGGACCACAGCGTGTAACGAAACACACGATAATAAATTAATCCAGACAAAGAAAGGTTTTGCCGGCTGCGGGGATCGAACCCGCGATTAGCGAGGCGGGAAAGCCACTCCTTAACCAGTCGGTCAAAGAGGTAGCCCCCTCGCAGAGTGAGCTATGGGAGGTAGGCTCGCCCATTAGGCAAGTCGTTGCACTACACGGCTCCCCATTCATATTTAGATTAATTTATGTGTGTTGAGATTTTCCATTTTCTATGAACTCTTCAGAGAGCATGAGCCATCATTCTACCTGTTACCCACTCGGGATGACACAACAGAATCACGTACAGGAGAAGATGCCCACCACCTTGCCACCAGTAAAACGCCAGGATTTACTCTTTACTACACTCCCACAGGACCACAGCGTGTAACGAAACACACGAGAAATTAATCCAGACAAGGAAAGGTTTTGCCGGCACCTGGGATCGAACCCGCAACCAGCGAGACGGGAGAGCCACTCTTTAACCAGTCGGCCAAAGAGGTACACCCCTCACAGAGTACGCGAGTTATGGGAGCTAGGCTCACCAATCAGGCTAGTCACTGCACTACAACTGCAAGTATGCCCTGGCCATTGTTTGTAGCGGCGAGTGGACACCATGGGTCAAGTGTCAGGTCATGTCTGCCTGCTCGCCCAGCTTTTTATGCTCCCCCCCTTCTTCCTCTCTTAGACGTTTTGGTGAAACTTTCACTTTCACCGTTGCCCTAAACATTTCAAAAGCATTCGACAAGGTCTGGCACTTAAGTCTTTGCTTTCTAAACCTCTCTCCTTCGGTTTCTACCCCTCTCTTTGTAGTTTCATCTCCAGTTTCCTTTCTGGCCGTTCTATCTCTGCTGTGGTAGACGGTCACTGTTCTTCCCCCTATCAACGGTGGTGTCCCGCAGGGCTGTCCGATCCTCCACTCTTTCTGTTAATTATTAATGATCTTCTTTCTATAACAAACTGTCCTATCCACTCCTATGCTGATGACTCTGCATTACTCAACATCATTTAACAGAAGACTCTCCCCACAGGAATTACGTGATTCCAGGCTGGAGGCTGCAGAATGCTTGACCTCATATCTTGCTTATATTTCCGATTCGGGCAAAAGGAAGTTGGTGTCCTTTAGTGCATCAGAAACTCAATTTCTCCACCTATCAACTCGACACAATCTTCCAAACACCTATGCACTATTCTTCATTAACAACACTCATCTGTCACCTTCTTCTACATTAGGCATCCTTGGTCTATCCTCAACTCAAAATCTTAGCTGGAAATTTCACATCTCTTCTCTTGCTAAATAAGCATTCACGAGGTTGGGTGCTCTGTATCGTTTCTGCTAGTTCTTCTTCCCTGCACAGATGCTGTCCATATACAGAGGCCTTGTCCATCCTTGTACGGAGTATGCATCTCATGCGTGGAGGGCTCCATGCATACAGCCTTACTAGACAGAGTGGAGTCAAAGGCTCTTCATCTCATCAACTCTCTTTCTCTTACTAGCAGTTTTCTACCTCTTATATTGTGTCCTTCGTTGAACACTACCTGCCATCTGGTGGCCCTGGTGGATCTACCAAAACTAATATGCATGCGGCGTACGTCCAAGTAATTTTTCTTACTAGTTTTTTGCTATTATTAAGAAATCACATTTTTCTCATAGCTACGGTATAAAGACTAATAGTATTTAAGAAACGGAGAAATGAAAGATATGGGAAATTTAAATACATTTTTTCCCACATAAACAAGTGTCACATGCTCTATGTTGTTCATTTAAAGTTCCAAATAGTGAATGTAATATTATAAGATGCTAAAGATCTACATATGTATTATGATTTGAATTAGAAATATGAAATCATATGCTTTTCGGACAATGCTCACCTAAGAGGGAGGCTCGGAGCATAGCTGCTTCAGGGCTTGGTAAGCAGGTCAGTGGTCATATGCATTGAGATGGCCCTTGACTTCCTCATGAAGACCCCTGACATACATCTCCTTGTCGCTCCTCAAGAGAGCTCTAGTCCTATGCGACAGAGACTTAAATTGGTCCCGATTTCCAGCAAACCTGGCAATGCGACTCTCCTCAATATTCTTCAGCAACTCCCCCGAGGCAAAACCTCTTCTAGATTTCAGGCGCTCTCCAATGCACTCACATCAATTTCACATCAAAATTTATCCCATAGTTCTGCAGGGTCCTCAAGGGTGCTGAGCACATTGAACCAATTTGAGACTGTCGCTACGTACCGGTTAGCACATGCCAGGTATTTCAGCCTCTCGAGGACCACAGTATTGCTGCATCTCGAGATTCTTGATTTGAAGTGAAGCTTGAGGGTTGCAACAACAAGCCTATAATAAATAATCAATTGCAAAGAACTCAGCACTACATGAAACCCTACAGTTCTGGAGAATTCTCCAGTTGCCTACAAGGATGTGGTAAATCTCCTTACCTACCCCTCTGGCATTGATATATATATATATATATATATATATATATATATATATATATATATATATATATATATATATATATATATATATATAGTCCAGCAGTGCAGCGCTGGTCTTTGGTACCAAGAACCTGCAATTCTTAGCCTCTTGGATCTTCAGGATCCAAGCCAGGATCACAGCCAACCTTGTTAGTGGCAGTAGTAGCACTGAAGTTGCCAAAGACAATGAATGTGTTCCAAGGGGGGCACCGGTCCAATACAGAGTTGAGTTTGGTGTAGAACACCTAACTCCTTTTCAGTTTCACACATAGTGGCGCCATCTTGCTTGGCTAATTCTGTCCCCCGGAGCTCATCTTTGATCCTCATTTTAGAGAGAATCTTGAGTTCAGATTCATAGGTGGTCTTCGGGACAGGATGTGAGAAGTCTTAGGCCAGTCAGCAATAACTGAAAAGTGCCAGCTTGTAGTAGCTGGTGGGATGTGAACCTCAGTCCTCCTGGCTGTCGTGCCTGCATGCTGACCACTCAGCCATTGCCTGGTAAGTAAGTAGTGATCCTCACTCATGACACGGGGGCTTCGTGGTGCAGTGGTTAGCACACTCGGCTCACAATCGAGAGAGCCCGAGTTCGATTCCCGGGCGGAGTGGAAAAATTTGGGTGGCTTTTCCGATACCCTACGCCCCTGTCCACCCAGCAGTGAATGGGTACCAGGTATTAATCGGGGGTTGTGTCCCGTCTCCTGGGATCTGTTCCCTTCTCCTATAATTCCTTCCCCCTCCTGTCTCTCTCCGGCATATGACCACAGATGTTGCGCCGACTAAATGAAACTTTCCTTTCCAACTCACTCATGACACCACTGTTACATACATTAAATTCTCGCTTTATTGAATCAACTGGGAGAGTGGGGGTGACATCATATCTAAAAATCTGTTATATCCAAGGGATCCAACCTTTTTAAATACAATGAACCTTACACGTTTCATGAACTGAAAGTTCGCTAGTTCGAACCATTTACAGGGTAGGCGGTGGCTGAGTGGTCAGGATGCAGGCTCCGCATTCACCGTGCCATGGACGATGTCGGTTCGAGTCCGCCCGCTACCACCTGGGATTTTTCAGTCACTGTCGAGTGTCCTAAGACTGCCCACATACTGTCCTGAAGATCACCTATCAACCCGGACTCTAGAAGAAACTGTCCAGTGAATCAAGAATGAGTTCCGGGGGGGGCGGCATGAGCCAAGCATAAATGGCGCCACTATAAAAAAAAATGCCTGCACCATGACGGGCTTAGACTGACCACCAGGCCCCCGAAGAAAGCGTACCAGTGCTATAGGCTAAGACGTAAAAAAAAATAAAAAAAAAAAATCGTTAGGTAACAAAGTTTGTTCTTTGTGTTAGATGCGAGGTGAGGTACAGAAGGATGAGAGCAAAGGTGTTTACAGTTGGGTGGATAAAGCTAGACTGAGAGTCACTATTAAACACACGTACACCGCCTGGCTGTTTAGTTCCCTCCGCCGCCAATCAACGTGTGTCTACTTGCTCAGCTGCACCACCACCAAACTGAACCACACACTTACTGAGTTTGCTCGGTGAATCCCTGCATACACCAAGACTGGCCCCAAAAGTTTGTTAAAGCCTAAATTCGTTATATTTGAGGTGTGTAAAAGTGCAGGTTAACTGATATTTGCCCCATTGACACCAAGTGCAACATACGTAGTTCTGTTCCTGACACCAACTGCAACTTACAGTAGGTGGGTTGTGGGTTCTCACGTGTGCTTCAAGTGGGTTCTGTGGGCCTTCACACCCTGGAGACTTAACAGTAGCCAGCAGGAGGTGATGAAAACTGCTCCACGGTGTGGGATCCTTACACACACAGAAACATTGATAGCTTAGAACAAATCAACACCAAGGCGGCTAGGTTCATTACAAACAATTACACGCCAACGCCTGGAGTCACAACACGGATAAAACAACAAATAAACATGGAACCTCTTCACATACGCAGACAAGCACACAGACTTACACTTATGTACAAGATCACAAATACTCACATTGACATTGACTCACATACATACTTACACAACGCAAACAGTGAACGTACTCGTAACAAACACATCCATAAATACCAAACATATCATAATAACACTGACACATACAAGCATGCTTTCCACGCACCATACGTGACTGGAACAGCCTCCCTCAGTAGATTTTAGACTGCGGTACAATAGACTCATTCAGAAAACAAGTACGCACTCACTTGTCACCACAACACACCAACACTAACAATTACATTTTATTCACTTCCCACCCTTGCACACTCAGCTTCCCCGTCCCCCCAACAGCCAACACAAATATGCGTGTTATGCACCTGTACAGGTGCCCTGCACATTAAGATCCAGATCCAGATCCAGAAATGCAGGGAGGTAAACAGTGGTCTTTCTTCCTGCATCAGCACAGCAACAATCACAATCAGAAGTCTGGGAATGTCCTTGCCTTTCCTGATCCATGCTGAGTCTTGTATCACTGACTTCTCTCATCCTAATTATAGTTTGTTTCACTTGGATACTACAAGCGGCCACACACCCTCATGCTCTTCAATTTTGCCTGGCCAAGTGGCAGCCAATCACCGCGCTGAGAAAGTTGCTTGGCCCAGGAAGCTCGCTTTGTGCTCACACTACCTCACAGTGCTCTGGAATACATGAAGAAAAATATTTTACACCTCAGTATCACTATGAAATATTAACTTACCGCAATTTTTCCACTGAACATGTATAGTGCCTAAACTGTCAAACTTTATGATGGGACAAGAAAAATAGCCATAACTATGCTGTTAACATGAATAAAGATGGAAATATAAACTTGTTTTCATCATGTAAAAAAATATCTTCGTTCATCACATGATATCTATGAGAAAAAATAATTAGTCGTCTTGGGTTATAGAATGAATGTTATAAATAATGACTCAAGGATGGCAATGCTACTAAGAAAACAGTATTCCAGATAGTATTAGAATACTACAAAAACATTGCACAGAGTTGCAATGCCAGCGGTCAAGGTGGTCGCAAAGTGACAGGTTCTGTGCGGTGACTGGCTGCCACAGAGCTAATCAAAATCAAGTGAAAAAAGAGGTGGTGTGACTGCCTGTAATATTTTATGAAACAGACTATAGTTTTCCTCTGCCTCGTCCTCTAGTCTCTCTCTCTGAGTCCCTCGCTGACAGACCGCCCTACCTGTGTTAGCTCTTATACACCCATATTCTTTCTCAAGGGCGTCAGTAAGGTATGCATGTGAATAGTGAAGAGTAGTTGAGTCGAGTACCATAACTTCCTAGAACTACTACAATGCAGTGGCATAACACAACCCCTTCCTTCATAACTGAGTTGTCTTGATGCAATACGTATTATGTACAATCTAGAAAACATTATCCTTCAAATTTAGTCTGTTAATCATCCGTCTTGTCTCAGTGCGATGCTGGGCTCTCCAGTCCTCAGCTGCCTGCCGGACACCCAATGATAGCTATCAGCAAACTCCTGTGAAGAGCTCTGAGTTGTCACTGGTTCACTTGTTCCCAAGGATCGGCTGCTCCTTCTCGTTGATATGTGACCTCCTGTGTTATACATGTACTGGGACAGGTCTGTGGCACCTCTCCAGCTGCCTCACATGATTCCATCTTTCCCTTAAGTGACATGTAGAATCGTAGAGGCACTTCACCACACTGTAGGGATCTCCCCAAAGACTCTGAAGTCTTTGAGACTCGCCTGCAGTCGTGGGTTGCTTGCTGTGCTTCACCAGATCCAAGCTAGCGCTCCAAATATCTGCGGCCTTACTAAAGGGTAGCAACTCTGACCTAGGAGTGGTCATGGCCAATAACCAAATCATGATCCACAACTACACTGTCACAAAAAACATCTCTGACTATAATTTGTTTGATGTCACAACCACCATGACTAGAAAGAGAGAAAAAAATGACAAATAAAGAAGGAGGTCCATTGAAGTCTTTATCTGTCTTTATCTGTCTGCTTCAGCCAACGTGAAGGTATGAGTGGCTGAGAAACGGCTAAATATGGACCAAGTATGAGGCTATGATGACAATATGCTAAGTAATACATTGCCATCCTCCTCTCATAAGCATGCAGCCGCTACTATTTTTGTGTTTCACTCATGCAAACAGAAGTGTGACCGGGTGCTTTTGGTAATAACATACACCTACTTGTGACACCTGGCACCCAGCCCTGATGCTCCCAAGGAAAAGGGAAGAATTGAATAGCCACACTTGTACACATTATCAGCCTTCTTTACAATCCCACACACTGGGGGAGAGAGACAGAGGCAGAGAGGATAAGCTAAACCGATCAGTTTTTAGACCTGGGTCATGTATGGTGGATTGCCACATGTCACCATGGCCTTCAATTTCTTTTCATTAAAATCTATTTCCCATTTTTTACTCCATTCATGTCTCATTTAAATCTTCCTTGAGTTTAGTACAATGATCCTCATCTCTTATTTTCTAAGCAGTTTGGCAACATCCGCAAACATACTCATGTACTAACTTTACTTTTTCTGGCATATCATTTCTATATATTAAAATCATCATGTAGGCGCTAACACTGATCCCTGTGGCACTCCACTGGTGACCTTTCTCCAGTCCGATTTTTCATCTTTCGACATGGTTCTCATTTCTCTGTTTGCCAGGTAATTTTTCATCCATTCTATCATATATCTCCCCAATCCTTCTCTATTTTCTAATTTCCACAGCAGCCTCTTATGTGGAACTTTATCAAATGACTTTTTTAGGTCCAAATATATGCAGTCTGTCTATCCGTCTCTCTCCTGTACTATATCAATTATTCTTGAGTAAAAACATATTGGATTTGTGACACAAGATTTAACTTGTCTGAATCCAAATTGACTTTCATTTATTATCTTCTCTTTCCAGCTGTCTTTTATTTAATTTCCTTCTCACACATTTTGCACATTACACTTGTTACGGAAACCAGTCTATAGTTCAGCAGCTCTTGTTTATTTCTGCTCTTATATAATGGGACCACATGTGCCCTCTTCCATTGTACTGGGACTTCTTCATTCTTGATTGAACAACTTACAACACCATGAATTGGTTCTATTAACTGTTCCCTTCACTCTGTCAGTACTTGGCCTGATACGTGCTTCATCTGGACCCATTGCCTTCTTACCATTTAGTGATTACAATAGCCCCAGTATCTCTTCTTCATCCACTTATGTTTTTTATTCTTTTGACACTTCTCTCCTCATCCCTCTCTTCAAATTTTGTCTCTTGGGTAAACACCTTCTGAAAGTTTTCATTTAATATTTCACAGATTTCCTTTACATCTTCATAGACTTGGTCACTCACTTTGATTGCATTCACAGTGTCTTTTTTCCATAATATCTTATTTATATGTCTATATAAAGTTTTGGGTCGGTTTCTTCTAGACAGGACAGCATGTGGGTAGTCTTAGGCCACTCGGCGGAGACTGAAAAATCCCAGGTGGTAGTGTGGGGATTCAAACCCGCGTCGTCCAGCACGCGGTGAATGCAGGGCCCGCACGCTAACCACTCAGCCATCACCTATAGTCCATGGGCCAGAGGGGCCCACCGTGCACCCCACCTCGGATTGACGAAACTACATTTTTTTTTATGGTAGTTATATATGTATACTCTATTTTAAAACATGTTAACATGAAAATAGCTGGGACTCACTGCTTCATTTTCGATGTTATATGAACTCACATGTTAAAAAATTGTAGCGGCCAATTATGGGGTAGGGGATTTTCAAATGTCTGTATCTCTGGAACTAATTATCGTAGAACTATAAATTTACTCTCCAAATGTGCGTCTTGGTCCACTCTACACAAAGGTGTATGATCTATGCAAATTAGGTCTGTAAGTAGGTCAGCAGAGGTCAAAATGTCGCTGAACTTAGCCCATGCTTCAAATTTTTTATCATGGCCATGTATTTCATCTTGTAGGTATTAACCCCTCCGCTCCGGGTGTCCTCTTGGAAGAACGCGCATAAAATTTGGCAAAAATCCGGGTGTCCTCCCAGAAGGCATGTGCGTATTTCTACCATTTGAAATGTGCGCGCGGGCTTAGTTTTGTATGAGCCCACGCCCAGCATCCCAGAGCATGTGTTGGCATTACCAGTTAGTTGGTCACTCGCCGCAGTGATGGAAGGACATCATTTTTCACTTTCCGATGTGTCCGAACGTGTGCCTTCCTGTACCGTGGGGGACGCCGCTTCCTCGCTTCCACCCGCCCGACGCTCCCACAATGAAATATAAATGTTAGGAAACAGAAGTCTCGGTGGGGTTAGCGTAAAGCGGAGCGGAGTGGAACGGGGAGCGATTAGTGTAGGTTAGACTCTCGCCCGTGTCACAGGCACACACCCGAACGCGGGCTAGTTCTACGGCAAAAAAAATTACCAACTTCTACTCATGATTACTCAGCAACCAGTGGACCTAGAGCGGTCTACTAAACGCCATTCGACAGAGGACGATGAGTACTCCTAGAAATACGTAGTGTATGGTTAATTTCCATTATGTTTATTTACGTTGCAATTAGAATGTAGACATGACCCTAAATATTCCCAAAACCCCCGGACACTGGGTTCGCCTTCTGGAAAGACGCCCGGAGCAAGAGGATTAAAGTCTGGATCTTGGCATATTAACACCCCAAGAAATAAAGGATAAAGTCACCTGAAGTACACAAAAGGCCTAATGTTAAACATATTTCAGCATTGTACCCTTCAGTGGGAAGTGACGAAATGACGTTTCTAAATAAGTAGTGAAAAAGTGCAATAAAGGGGCAGGGTAGCTTTAAATGTTCTTAACTCCATAACTGTTTACTGCAGAATTACAAATTTACAATCAAAGTGTGTGCAATTACACATACTGTATATTGGTGTGTGATATATACAAATTTTTGTGCTGAGTAGGTCACCAGAGGTCAGAAGCTCATGGCTAACGGTAGTAGCTTAAAATTCAGCATGGTTGTAAAACACCCTACAATTGTTCATATGTTCAGCAAAGAGAGAGTCTCATCAGTCAGAACCTTAGATCGATACAGGATATTCCAATTAGGTATTGATGAGTTTAATCCAGCAAGAAGGTCACAACATCTTGCAGGCTTCCCCCTCTACCAATCACTGTCACTACTTGAGCTATCCTCATCCACAGCACCGCTGCTGTCTGATTCCGATTCCGAGTTATCATCCTCATCATTCGAGTCTTTGTCCTGTTGCTTCTCTAGGATGTTTGCCATCTTGGGTGGAACAACGTCCCCAACACACCACTGTGGCTGCAATCCAGTATGCGTTGTTGATTTCTTCCACCCATGATCGTCTGTTGGCTGTGGGATCTCCGGCTTTGGTACATGGGCCCTTTTCCAAATCCCAACTTGGTAGTTGACCCTTTTCACATGTTCTTTTAGAGATTTCTTGGGAGGTGGAAGGGTCGCAAGATAACCTTTCTTTTCAATTTCAGTTCGCCTCAATTACCACCACACTTGGACAGCAGCATGACATACCGGAGTTCGTCAACGTCAGAGATACGATCAGTCTTCTTGTACAGTGTACACGTACATTCCTCTAGGCCCGCAAATAGTTCATCCGAAACCTCCCATTTCTCACCTAGTTTGTTGAAAATCTCCTGAAACCTTGGCTTCTCCGGAAGCAGTTTAATGGGCTTCACTTTCCCAATAACATGGAACACACTCTTACGTAGTATCACATCTTGTGAAGGCGTGCAAACCTAGCAGAGCAGAGCAATAAGTCAGCATGTAGTCCTTCGCCATCTCTGACACATCAATCAGTCGTCGGTGATCTCCAGACCCAGTGTCGAACAAGATTTGTATCCCAAAGGCTGGAGCATAATACAACAGAATGAAGTAGATATCTGTGTCAGGGCTCCTAACTCGTACGGTTTTGCACTTCTGACTTTCGGCATATGAACAGTACGTACAAGACAACTCTAGTATCTGTCCCCTCCTGGCCTGATTAGAGTACTGGAGCTTCTGGCTTGCCATCTGATGCCAAACTGTACGCCTTCCCTTCACATACAACTAATATTTCCTTGTTTCGCAGTCTTTCAGCACAATCCTGACTACTCCAGATCTTCAGAAGTAGCCTCACCAACTGTTGCTTATTCTCATCATTGGCGAGGAAGTCCTTTCAGTTCTCCGGTCTCCTTGTGTTTTCATCCTCAATAAGTCGCTTTTCCCAACATCCTCTTCTATTCCTTTCCATCGATTTGACAGAGTCCTTCTTGTACAGTCGACGATAGAGAGTAGTGTCACGGTTTTCAGAATGTTTAGCCTGGTGGCGGTATCTGGCAACTATACCACGGTGATGCATTCACAGGTGATGTTAGTGACTCGTTTCAGTGTGTACCGTGTGTGTGTGACCGTGAAATTATAATATTGTATAATATTATATTATATTAAAATATAATGTAGTTAAAAATATACCGGATTACATGAATTCAATTTAGAAATGCGATAATGAATGTCTTCTACATGATGATGATGATGATGACGAGGTAAAACATATCACAAACAGTCTGAAACACTTTTTCTTATTAAACTTTGAAAATACCGCGTGCAATGCTGTCCTTCACAGAGGCAGGCAGTGACTAATGCTCCTTACCATCAAACAGCAAATAGGCTTGAGGGTCTGCTTAACTCGCAGCCTTAACTCCCGTCACTATAAAGCCTCAAAGACAATTCAGATAATCAAAAATCTAAAATCATTTCTCCGTGATGATTACGTATTATCTAAGTATAAATACGTGTATGTGTGTGTGTGTGTGTTGAGCTCGGCACGTCGCTGACTAGCTGACCCCTTGTCGCTGATGGACATGTCTCCCGTCCCCACCCAGCATCTCGCCCTCTCTCTCTCTCTCTCTCTCTCTCTCTCTCTCCTATTTTTTTAAGCATTAAAAATTATACATTTCCACAGCCACTGATGTGACAGCTCAACTGCAGTGCCTGCGGACATAAGGGCTTTGATAGAATACCGCTACTCCAGCCGTCAAGGCCCGCGGTAGAGGACGCCATCATGTGAACGTTTATAGCCTATTATTACGTATAAAAAAAATTATAAAGAACAAGATCTCGGCTGTCTGGGATTTTTTTGTTTTTAGTTAAAAGGCATAACAATCTCCCCTAATAAGTGCAATATATTTTTAAATGTATCATAGTTTGATAAACAACTTAGAGTTGCTCTTGACTAAATTTGAACGAAACTAAAAGCTCGTGTCAAAATGTAGCGACAGAGCCTAAAGAAAAAATATTTATTAAGCGTTAGCGACGGGCACTTTTGATAAATATCTATCTTAAAATTATGTAGAGTGCACCTGTGACCACCGATCACCATAACAGTACGGTTTCGATAGGATATAATAATTTTCATGTCACGTGGAGGGGTTGCCAGATGTCGCTTTCTGAACGAAACTTACTGGACGGTGTGTCACTACTCTCTATAGCCGACTGTACATGTCTCTGCTGGCAATGACTTTCGATTTCCATGCTGTACTCTTGTCAAGTGTTTTCTGGCCAATTTGGTGGAATGTCCTCAGCACGTCCTTCATACAATATAAAGTGGCATTGCCATCCTTAATAGTCATTGTACACTGATCTGGTGGTGCAGCAACATCCATCACACCCTTGGTCAAATGATGAAAGCCTTTGCTCTTGTCCGTTTTCATCAAGTAGCCGTCAGCAGTACCTATGGAAGATGGCACCGACATCAGTGGATATCTGAGGACTTCCTTCGTATCTAGCTTCTCAGGCTGGTTCTGTGACAGGACCAATAGCTGGAAGGCAATATTCCCTTGTTGGTACTCAAGCTCTCTCAGTTTGGAGGTCTTGACCGTTACCTTCTTGCCCATGTCCTGATAGGTCTTCAGTCTCTGCCTTTTGATTGGCTTGAAGTAATCCTGGTTTTTCATCAGCCTATCCTTGATGAGCTCTTCCTTTGCCAGGCTTTCCTTTTTTTCGGCATCCAAGAGGTCGTCACTGATGTCAGGAGGCTTAGGGCACCTGAAGCAAGGCAGAATAGTTGATCCACATCGCCAACATCAAATGGACTCACGAAACTTTGAACGGAGTTGATGACTTTCACTACCACTGACTCGCTCTTACGGATCTGGGATGGACGAACATCGTGATGCTTGTTGGTCCTACCAGTCTCAGAGTCTGTCATTTCTGCCATCTGGAGGGTAACATCCACGTATCTTGACTGTTCATGAGCTGTTCTAGCCCATCTCCTGTATGCCCCATAGTTAGTCAAGATACTGGAGACTCCTGCCCCTCTTCCTCCATCACCTGCATGAGACTTGGCATGCTTCATAAAAGTCTCTTCAATCGTCTTGTTGACTTAACATCGCTTGCCCGGAACGAATGATCTTGCCACACTTACGGCCCCCTGTTTCAGTAGTTCTGTTGCTCCGGGATGTGTTTGTTCAATGTTTGCCAGAAAAAACGAAAAATAGGTAAGATACCTGGCATAATTATGTCCGTCATAGCTAAAGAAGAGGTCCGTCATCTGATGGAGACATGCGCCATACAAGTAATAGTCATTGGTCTTCACAGCCTTGAGGAGATGCAGGATAAGCCAGATGTGGTTCATGTAGGACACCCAAAACTTGGCAGTTTTCCCATGGTCACCCTTATTAACGCCCTCACGGAAGACTGAGTACTCGTCTAGGTATGAATGGAAATCTGTGTCATTCACAACGGACTCCAGGCTGTCCTTGTTACTTTCATCTTTCAATGGAGAAACATGACCTAGTACTGTACTACATGCAACATTAGACTTTTTGTTTACTTCAGGTGACTCTATCCTTTATTTCTTGGGGTGATAATATGCCAAGATCCAGAATTTAGCACCTCCAAGATGAAATAGATTGGCATGATAAAAATTTTAAGGATGGGCTATATTTAGCGACATTTTGACATCTGCTGACCTACTTACTGACCTAATTTGCATAAACCATACACCCATGTGTAGAATGGACCAAGACGCACATTTTGAGCACAAAGTTATAGTTCTACAATAATTAGCTCCATAGATACAGACATTTGAAAATCCCCTACCCCATAACTGGCCGCCACAATTTTTTTTACATGTGAGTTCATATAACATCGAAAATGAAGCAGTGAGTCCCAGTTATTTTCATGTCAACATGTTTTGAAATAAAGTATACATATATTACTACCAGAAAAATGTAGTTTCGTCAATTAGAGGGGGGGAGGGGGGGCACGGTGGGCCCCTCTGACCCATGTACTACCCTTATATTTTGCATCATCCTATAGGTTTCTCCAAACAGCTTGTTTATATGTTTTTTTTTTTCTGGGGGATAGTGTGCCTTGCATCGTTACTCCCAAATCTTTTTCTTCATGTACCACCTTTAACTACTCATCCTCATCCCTATACTATCCAAACCCCTTATGCAAGAGTTAACCAGCATCTTCACTCTTTCATCCCTCACGCTGGTAAACTCTGGAACAATCTTCCTTCATCTGTATTTCCTCCTGCCTATGACTTGAACTCTTTCAAGAGGAGGGTATCAGGACGCCTATCCTCCCGAAATTGACCTCTGATTTCGAACACTCCTTTAACCTCTGTTCTGGAGCAGTAAGTAGCGGGCCTTCTTTATTTTTTCCCATTACGCCCTTGCACTGTCTCCATAGCTGTAAAAAAAAAGTTTTCTTCTTCCATCCTGTATGTTTTCCTGGGTCTTTTTTTACTTTTCCCCATTTCCATAACATGGCATTTGTTTGCATTGAATTCTATCTCCCATAACTGGCTCTATCTATACACTCTATCCAGGTCTTTTTGCAGCTCTTCACAGTCTTCCTCCGTCCTCACTTTCCTTATTAACTTTGGATCGTCTGCAAAAAGGCTCATATAACTGTTTATACCTTTCGACATATCATTTATATATAATATGAACATTATTGGTGCCAGAATTGAGCCTGGAAGAACTCCATTCTCTACTCTCCTCCAGTTTTATTTTCCCTAATCACCGTCTTCATTTTTCTTCCCTCCTTTCTGCCCATTCCTCCCTAATGCTGTAGTTTCCAGATCAACCTTTTGTGCGGAACCTTGTTAAAAGCTTTTTTTCAAATTGAGATATACACAGTAAGTCTATCCTTATCTCTCTTACACCACATCTGTTGCTCTTGAGCAGAAACATAGTACGTTGGTGATGCATGATTTCCCTTTTCTAAATCCAAACTGTCCTTCATTTATCATGTTTTCCTTTTCTAAATGTTCGACCCATTGTTTTTTTTTTATTATACTTTCACAAATCTTGCACATTACACTTGTCAAAGAGACTGGTCTATGATTTAGTGGTTCAGTTTTATCTCCACTTTTTTAAATTGGTACAGTGTTCGCTCTCTTCCATTCTAAGCGCACTTTTGCTGTATTTATAGAGCATGTTATAATGTCGTAGAGTTGCTCCAATAATTAATTTCTACACTTTTAGCACTTGTCCCGAGATTTCATCCGGTGTGTGTGTGTGTGTGTGTGTGTGTGTGTGTGTGTGTGTGTGTGTATTTACCTAGTTGTATATACCTAGTTGTGACATACGGGAAAAGAGCTATGCTCGCGCTGTCCCGTCTCCATATCCACTCTTATCCAACTTGTCCTTAAAATCCTGAATGTTTCTTGCACAAACCACCTCCTCCTCCAGTCTATTCCATAGCTCAATGGTTCTATTTGTGAAGCTAAACTATTTCAGATATCTCCTACACGTGGTCGCCCTCAACTTCTTTCCATGTCCTCTCTTTTCTCTCTAGTTCCACACACACAGGTCCTCTCTGTCCAGATGCTCCACCCCGCTCGCCACCCTGTACACCGCTATCAGATCTCCTCTTTCTCTTCTTCTCTCTAGGGTTGTGAGCCCCATGTTATTGAGTCTCTTCTCATAAGTCCGATCTCGAAGTTCCGGTACCATCTTAGTTGCCACTCTCTGCACTCTTTCCAGCTTCTTTATGTTCTTCTTTTCGTGAGGAGACCAGACCACTGCTGCATACTCCAACCTTGGCCGTATCATTGTGACTATTACTTTCCTCATCATCTCCTCATCCAAGTACACAAATCCTGGCCTTATGTTCCTTAGCAAATTCATAGTTTGTCCCGTTATCCTGTTGATGTGTTTGTCCGGTGACATGTTCTCTGAGACAGTCACTCCCAAATCTTTTTCCTCCACTCTGCATATTATCTCACTTCCCATCTTATAATCACATTCACATCTTCTGCCACTCCTACCAAACTCCATTTTTTTACATTTCCCAAGGTTGAACTCCATCTGCCATGTACCACTCCACTCCCATATTCTATCCAGGTCCCTTTGCAATGCCTCACAGTCATTCACATTATTCACACGTCTCAATAGCTTTGTATCATCTGCAAACAAACTCACGTAGCTGGACACTCCGTCAACCATATTATTTATATAAACAGCAAACACTATTGGTGCCAACACTGAGCCTTGCGGGACTCCACTCCTCACAGGGCACCAGTTGGAAATCCTGTCCCTGATCATCGTCCTCATTTCCCAGTTAGTTAGGAGGTCCTCCAGCCACTTAATCAGTCCATCACCCACTCCACCCCTATTTTTAATTTTCCAAATTAGTCTTCTGTGCGGTACTTTGTCGAATGCCTTTTTCAAATCCAGGTACACTCCATCCGCCCAGCCTTCTCTCTCCTGTATTAAATCTGTCACCTTTGAGTTATAACACAATAAGTTGGTGACGCAGGATCTCCCTCTCCTGAATATAAACTGGCAATCCGAGATAATTTTCTCACTTTCTAAAAAATCCGAGCACCTATTTTTAGCTAGCCTCTCACATATCTTCGCAACCACACTAGTGAGTGATACCGGTCTGTAATTCAATGGGTCCTCTCTCTTGCCTCCCTTAAAAATCGGTACTATGTTCGCTCTCTTCCAATCTTGTGGTACTTTTCCTTCCCTCAGGGGGGCACTCATTGTGGAGTGCAGTTTCTCTGCAAGTTGCTCATTACATTCTCTCAAGATCCACCCTGATACTCCATCCGGCCCCGTCGCCTTTCTCACATCCAGCTTGTTCAAACTTTCCTTGACCTCCTGCACCGTTACCTGTAGTTCTTGCATAACCCTTCCTCTTTCCTGGCCCAGGGGTTGTACAAATTCTTTTTCTTTTTGTGAAAACTCTATGGAAACTGTTGTTCACCACTTCTGCCATCTCTGCTGGGTCCTCATATGTGGTTCCATCCATTTTCAGTTATAGATTTTTTCTCTTTTCTTCAATTTGCCGTTCTCATGTCTATAGAATAGCTTGGGTTGGTCTTTGCACTTATCGATTATATCTTTTTCATACTTCCTTTTTTTATTTTCTTCTAACCTTTGTATATTCATTCCTTGTTTGTCTGAAATTGTTCCACGAGTTGATTCTTCTTCGTCTCCTCCATCCCTTCCAAGCTTCCTCTTTTCTCTTTCTAGCTGCCTCGCATCTCTTGTTAAACAACTCCTTTTTTATCAACATCCTTTCTGGTTACCTTGAGGACATATCTATTTTTGGCTTCCTTTTATAGCTTTAAAAGCTCCTCCCACTTATCCTGTGTACTCATGGCCTTGTACAGCCCACTCCAATTTCCATTTTTAAAAAAAGGTTATCATGCTAACAAATTCTGCCTTACAGTAGTTGCTTCTCCCAATTTTGTGATCCTCTTTTCGGTCAATCGTTTTCTTTTCTGATACTTCAAATTCCACAACCGCATGGTCACTCTTCGGTATTGGACAATCTACTTTAAGATTTTCTATTATTTCCGGCTCCTTACTAAATACCAGGTCTAGTCTTGATGCCACGCCTTCATTCCCGAATCTGGTATGTTCCTTGATCCACTGAGTCAGCACATGTTCCCACGAATCGTCTGCTCCCTGCGTCTGCTAATCCTCCCATTGCACCTCCTTGCAGTTGAAATCACCCATTATAATCATTCTCTCACATTCCTTCAACATTTCATCCAGACAACTCACCGTGTCTTGCATTATTTGTTATTGCCCAAGGGCAAAAAAAAAAAAAAAAGCCCGATACTCGCCGCTCCCACAAAAGGAAAAAGTACAGAGTAGCCAAAAGAGAGGTCAATTTCGGGTGTAGAAGTGTCTTGACTCTTGATACACTCTTCTTGAAAGAGGTCAAGTCATATCCAGGAGGAAATACAGTTGAAGGAAGGCTGTTTCAGTTTTCACCAGTGAAGGGGATGAAAGAATGGAGATGCTGGTTAACTCTTGCATAAGGGGTTTGGACAGTATAGGGATGAGCATGAGTAGAAACTCGTGTGTAGCGGGGCCACGGAAGGGGGGGAGGTATGCAGTTAGCAAGTGCAGAAAAGCAGTCAGCATGAAAATATCGACAGAAGATAGAAAGAGAAGCAACATGGCGGCGAAATTTAAGAGGTAGAAGACTATCAATAAGAGGAGGAGAGCTGATGAGACCAAGAGCCTTAGACTCCCTCTGTCCAGAAGAGCTGTGTGAGTGGAGCCCCCCCACACGTGAGATGCATACTCCATACGAGGGCGGACAAGGCTCCTATATATGGAAAGCATCTGTGCGGGGGAGAAGAACTGGCGGAGACGGTACAGAACGCCCTACCTCGAGGAAGCTGATTTAGTAAGAGAGGAGATGTGAAGTTTCCAGTTGAGATTTTGAGCGAAGGATAGACCGAGGATGTTTAGTGTTGAAGAAGGTGACAGCTGAGTGTTGTCGAAGAAAAGGGGATAGGTGTTTGGAAGATTGTGCCGAGTTGATAGGTGGAGAAACTGGGTTTTTGAGGCATTGAAGGACATAAGGTTCCTTTTACCCCAATCGGAAATGATAGCAAGGTCTGAGGTTAAACGTCCTGCAGCCTCTAGCCTGGAGTCTTGTAATTCCTGTTGAGAGAAGAAGAGAAGTTGAATAATGCAGAGTGGAGTCATCAGCGTATGAGTGGACAGGACAGTTTGTTATGTAAAGAAGATCATTGATGAATAACAGGAAGAGAATGGGTGATGGGACAGAGCCCTGTGGAACAAGCTGTTGATAGGTTTAGGGGAAGAACAGTGACCGTCTACCACAGCAGAGATAGAACGGCCGGAAAGAAAACTAGAGATAAAGGAACAGAGAGAGGGATAGAATCCGAAAGAGGGCAGTTTAGAAAGTAAAGACTTGTGTCAGACTCTATCGAAAGCTTTTGATATGTCTAGCGCAACAGAGAAAGTTTCACCGAAACGGCTAAGAGAGGATGACCAAGGGTCAGTTAAGAGAGCAAGAAGATCGCCAGTAGAACGCCCCTTGCGGAACCCATACTGGCGATCGGATAGCAGGTCAGAAGTGAATAGGTGCTTTTCAATCTTCCGGTCAAGGATTGATTCAAAAGCTTTAGATAGACAGGAAAGTAAAGCTATAGGGCGGTAGTTTGAAGGATTGGATCGGTTACCCTTCTTAGGCACAGGCTGTATGAAGGCATACTTCCAGCAGGAAGGAAAGATAGATGTTGATAGGCAGAGGCGAAAGAGTTTGACCAGGCAGGGAGTCAGCACGGAGGCACAGTTTTTAAGTACAATAGGAGGCACTCCATCAGGTCCATAAGCCTTCTGAGAGTTGAGGCCAGAGAGGGCATATAAAACATCATTCTTAAGAATCTTAACCCTCTCGCGCATGATGACGAGTTTCGCTTCATCAAGGGTAAAAGGTCCTGGCGCACAATGACGCGAAAAGCGTCATAAAAAAAAAAATAAAGTTTTCGGTGAAAGTGCATCAAATTTGGGAGCGTCATTTGTTGGGATAAGTGTCTTAATGGTAACATATGGCAATCTTTCTAAGGAGCGTAGATGAGGAGTGTTGAGCGATTTTTAGTTGTTAGCCTACTCTGACGGGAGAGGAAAAAAGTACAGTTTTTTTGGTGTAACTGGGACACTAATAGGTGTATAAGGATTTTGAGGATACCATACGAATCCTCACTAAATTCCGCTTCGAAACATATATTCGGCTAAAAAAAGTTGGCATTCAAAATTTCGAGCTAGCTAGTGGGGAAGAGTTGGTACTTAGGATTTATTGTCTACAGTACTCTATACAGAGACTTGAAAGCAGTTTGTATTGTTTATTTTCCTATATTTTTATTTGCACATGTTCTAGTACAAGTCTTTATGAAGCCATTGATACCAAATGTATTGGGGTACGCTATATCTGTGAGGGTAAAATACGTGCGGGAATGTAGAGTATCGCGGCGGCAAAAAAAGGCCGGTCGGGCCTGAGAAATGCATGGTGAGTGTAACAGCCACTTATTGGAAACTTACGGTGCGTGAGAGGGTTAATAAAGGAGTCAGAGGGGGGGATGAGTAGGAGGAATATGCCCAGAATCGTCCAGATTGGAGTTTCTACAGAAAGTCTGAGAGCAGAGTTCAGCCTTAGAGATAGATGAGACGGCAGTGCTGCCGTCAGGGTTAAAGAGAGGAGGGAAAGATGAAGAAGAGAAATTGGAGGAGATATTTTTGGCTAGGTGCCAGAAGTCACGGGAAGAATTAGAAGAAGCAAGGTTTTGACATTTTCTATTTATGAAAGATGTTTTGTTAAGTCGAAGAATATATTTGGCACGATTCCGGGCTGAAATATAAAGATCGTGGTTAGCAGGAGTTTTAGTGCAACTCCAATGCGTTTGTTTTTTGGGGCACATACCCTACTACATAATGCCTCCTTTTCCCTGCAGCACCCACAATTTTCACTTTCAACACCTCTGCCAAGCCTTCACCCTCATCACTTCCTCCACCCAAATGCCTTTTTTTTTACCATCAACATCACCCCTCCTCCTTTTTTTATCTTTCTGTCTCTCCTCCATATGTTGTATGCACCTTCTCCAATCCCCAACACCTCAATTGGGTCACACAACTTAGTTTCCGTTAGCCCCACAATATCAGGTTCTTTGTCTCTCAAATAGTCATTAAACTCTATCCACGATGTAACTATTCCATTAACATTCGTGTATGTCACTCTCCACCCTTCCTTTTTTTGTGTGTGTGTGTGTGTGCATGCTACATTACCTTAGGAGGCAACATCCATGCTGGTGTTGGGAAGCAGCTGCTTGGTGCTTCAGTCTCTCCAGCAAGAAGAAGGAGGAGGAAATCAAGGAGCCTCCCACCAGGATGATGAACGCACCCTGCGCCAGGAGAAGAATCTGGCATTATGGTTGAAGAGTAATGCTGCTGTCAATCACATTATTATGATCAATCTTTATAAAAGTATAATGTAAAATATGAAAATGTTTGTCTTCATCATCATCATCATCAGTTCATCGATGCCTGCTCCTAGGAGCTCCCGCCAGGGGACGGCCACTGCAGAAGAGTTTCCATCTTTCTCTATCCAGATACTCCCTCCTTGCCTGCTCAAAGTTTCTCAAGGATCTTTCCCCCCTCTCCCTAGCGACTCCTGCACCCTATCTCTCCATTTCACTGGAGGTCGTCCTCTAACATTCCCTCCCTCTATCTCACTCACGAACACCTTCCTGGTCATCTTACTCTCCTCCATTCGCTCCATGTGACCAAACCACTTCAAAGTCTGACACTTCACTTCTTCCACCACTCCACACTTCTTCCCTTCACCCCCGTGACACATTCCAAAACGCTCAAACACACTGTCATTACTCATTCCATCCATTCTACCCACACACCACAAGCACTCCTCAAATAACTAATTTCCACTGCCTGCACTCTAGACCTCTGACTTTCATTCCAGGCCCACGTTTCACTTGCATATGTGAGGGTTGGTACTATTATTGTATTTATCAAATCCCTCTTTATCTCCATGCTCACACTTCTGCCATTCATGATACGTCTCAAAGACCCTACCACCATTCTTCCTCGCAATGCCCTTTCTCTTGTCTCTCCCTCCGTACCACCATGCTTTCACATAACTGATCCAAGGTACTTAAACTCATTAGCCTCCTCCAGTTCTTCACCATTCAAAATTATTTTGCTTTTTTTTTCACATTGAATTCCCACTCTCTGTGGCATACAAAATCCACAACCTCACTTCTACTCCGCTCACAAACCATCACTTTACTTTTGTTGACATTTACTTTCAACTTTCTCCTTTTGCATACACTATCAAAAACACTGACCAAATTTTGTAAGTCACTTTCATTTTCTGCTATGAGCAATGTGTCATCCGCAAATAGGATTGAATTCATCACCCACTTCCTTCCCTCAGCATACATTTTTATTCCAACTTCTCCAACCTTCCCTTTTTACTTTGCCTTTCTTTTCAAATACCCACTTTTTCTTCATCCTTAATGTTGCCGGCACTGCAAGATGGTCAGAGCCATTGAACATTCCTCTTACTACCTTCGCATCACAAATATCCTTTCTAAGTCTTCCATCTACTGCCACATAATCAACCAATCCTTTCTGCTCATAATCTTCCCCCTCCTCCATGTGTATCGGTGGATGTTCTTGTGCTGAAAGAAAGTGTTCGCTAGGAACATTCCCCTCTCAGCACAGGCATCCACCAGGCACTCTTCATTTTCATTCTTTCCAAGTATCCCCTATTTTCCCACCACATCCATCACACATTCATCACCCACCTTAGCATTCATATCTCCCAACATAATAAGTTTCCTTTCTTTCTCAAAACTCTTCAGACATGCATTTATTTCCTCCCAAAAAAGCTTCCCCGTCCCTCAGTCCTTTTTTACTTTTCACATTTACTGGTGCATAAATACACACCCATGCATACTTTTCTAAACCTACTTTTCCTTTCACCCACACAATTCTTGATCCCTTCCAACCATAATCAGTCACACCATTCCACACTCTTTCAGACATCACAATAGCACATCCTTCCTTACTCCTGCCTCTATACTTCTCATCCATCCCCATCCATACAACCCCCCTAGGCACACCCGCCCACGTACCCTCTCTACCATCACTCATACCAGTTCCTTTAATAAATAAGAAAATGGTTGTCATATGTTATTTAAATCAATAGTCAGGGAATGAAGAGGGCAGCAAGTGGTGATGTGTCGGTCTGGCGGTACCTGAAGGTGGTCCAGGGTGAGCGGTCGAGTGTCCACCTCTCCACCTGGCTGTTGTTCCTGTTGCCTCCCACTGATCTTCAGGTTGTACACCTCCTCCTCCACCCACTTGGCTACCAGCCCAGCCTCCACCATTCTGCCCAGTCTAATGGACGGCAAAAGAAAGAGTGAAACACCGGTGAGGCATAGGCGCTGTGACCATTATTTGTCAATTTTTTTAAGAAGCAAAAATTGGAAAATCATCTTGTATTTGAAAGTAGTTAATGCAGTCATGGAGTAGTAGTGGCTGTGACATCTTGTTTCAATAATTTGAAACAGGAGGAGTGGCTGGACTCGTTAGGGAATATGGTACTCACATGATGCTGAATTTCTCTTTGAAGGGAGCACCTCGGAAGCATGCGATACCATACAACTGAGGCAAGAAAGTTTCACGTGAAATGTAAAATTTTTGTCGTCCTTTTTGGGAAGCCCGGATTTCCAGATTGAGGCCGCCACTCATATACACAATGTCCTCCGTCAGCACCTGAGGGAAGGAAGTTGTGCAGGTTAATCTTCCACTGGCAGAAGACAAAACTTTCTATGATTGATTGCCAAAAAATATCTTTCAGGCATCACATATACTCAGGTAATCCTTAAGTTATGGTGGGGTTTGGTTCGGACAGGCAGGTCATAAGTTGAATTGGTCGTGTCAAAATTTACTTTAAAAAATAAAATACTATACTCTTCAAATGTCCCTCCGCAAGCAGATAAAGCAGCATTCCTGTGCCTCCTACCCTTCCTCGCCTCTGTCCTCATGTGCTCACCTCACCTCACCCTCAGTTCAGTTGATCCGTTAGTGATGTAATTTTGTGCAACTTTAAGCAATAGTTACCTAAGGTGTGGCAAGATGGCGGAATTGGCCTAATGCCCTGCCGAGACAATATGTGGAAGGTTGTGTTGGCTGGGGTGGGGTGGGGTAGGGTGGGGGTGCAGTGTTTGTAAATAAAGTACTTGTCATAGTTATATGAGTGGCCATTGTCACCTCTGCTGCATCTGTTTACCTTCTATGAATGTTTTATTCAACTCTGATTGCTCTTTCCAGTAAAGGGTCACCTGTAAGAGCTATTGGGTGACTACTGTGAGGGAGCTGTTGGTGTGGAATGCCATCTTGGTTGTCTCCAGCTGACTGACTGTCCACTTTGCCCCACCCCGTCTCGTCTTGTCTTGTCTTGTTGTAGTTTAGGTGATGTTCACCATGGTCGACTTGGGAGTCTACCGCCTCTACACTGGGCTCCACTCCTGGTGTGGCTCAGCTGCTCAGGGAGAGAGTTACTCTCTGCCCCCCTTGGAGTAGTCGCGTGTAGGATAGGGGGCTCATCAGGGGTCCCCGGCAGGAACAAGTCCAACTTTCTCTTGAAAGTCTCCGTGCTGCAGTTAGAAGTGTCCATTGTGTCCCTCGGCAGGCAGTTGAATAGTCTTGGTCCCTCGTTGGTAAAGCTGGCAGCATGTATGGACCTAAGACGTTGACTGACTGCTTCAATGGATGTTCTGGAGCAGGTGCAACCAAACCAGGGGTGTGTCTGGCCTCTAATCCCTCCTTCAGTTTGCGATAATGGGTTTGGGACTTGCTTCTCCATGATTTTCCAAGTGTAAATTATATAGTATCTCTCCCTTCGTCTTTTCGTCTTTGGAGGGAGTAGAGTTGCAGAGTCTTAAGTCGGTCTCAGCAGCTAAGATTTTTCACACAGTTCAGCTTCTTTGTGAAGACCCTTTGTGTCTGTCCCAGTCGCTTGACATCATAAATTTTGTGAGGGGACCACAGCTGGCACAGGTACTTCCAGGTACCAGGGACTTCCAGAGCGGGAGGAGGTGTACAGGTTCCCTCGTCTGGAAGGTACGGAGTATCCATCCGGTCATCCTGCTGGCCGTCCTTGTGATGTTGTCAATGTGCTCAGTGGGTGAAAAGTCATTACTGACTAGTACCCCCAAGTCTCGTAGGGAGCTTTTCTCTGCAATTTCCCGACCTTCCACCTGGTACTGTGAGGTCTTGAGTTGGGCACTTTTCCCATATCTTATTAATTCAAATTTATCTTTGTTGAAAAACATGTTTTTGTCCACAGCCCAGTTGGTTAGTTTGTTTAGATCAGCTTGTAGGGTTTTGACAGCTGGGGTTGTTTTTGCTCTGCTTATCCTGGTGTCATCTGCAAATGATGATACTTTTGACTGGGTAACTTTTGTTTATATCCCCCATCATGATTAGGAAAAGTAGAGGTCCTAATATCGAGCCCTGGGGAACTCCGCTCCTCACTCCAGCAGTACTTGATGTTGCACTGTTGACACTGACCGACTGGGTTCTGCCACTAAGGAAGCTGTGTAGCCAGACTCCTATTTTTCTTGGATCCCCAATTCCTTCATTTTGTGGAGGAGTAATCCGTGATCTACCTTATCAAATGGTATGGCAAAGTCCAGATAGACCACGTCCACACTCTGCCCATCTTTCACTTTGCTAATTAGGTGTTCATGATGTTCTAGCAGTTGTAATAGGCATGACCTCCCTTTGTGAAACCCGTGCTAGGTTTAGTTTATTTCTATTTCATTCATCTTTGACGCCTGCTCTTAGGAGCTCCCACTAGGGGATGGCCACAGCAGAAGAGTTTCCATCTTTCTCTATCCAGACATTCCACTCCTTCCATCCTATAAGTAATTCACTAGTCTCTTCCTCACAATTCTTCCCAGTGTCTTTGTTACGTGAGAAGTTAAGACTACTGGCCTGTAGTTCTTGGCCTGGCTTCTTGAGCCCCTTTAAATATGGGGGTGATTATCAATTCTTTAAGGATATCTTGGATTTCCCCCGTGTCCAGTGATTTACGGAAGAGAATGTATAGTGGGTGTGAGAGATCATTTTTACAGTTCCTGAGTAAGACTGTAGGAATGTTGTCAGGTCCACCTGCAGAGATGGGGGGACATTTCACAGATGGCCTCAAGTATGTCTTCTGTATTGACCATACAGACTTGAGGAACACCGCTGGTTTTATGGGGGGGGGGGGGCATCTGCTATGACTGATAATGTACACCTGTCGCCCCATACTCGTGGATTCACTATTTGCACATTCGCATGTTTGGTGCTGTCCAGCCCTATTGCCAACAGGACCTGTTTATTTAACAACTGAACGGCTGCTTGCAGTTATGATCAAATATGTTATATACCCATTTCATATATTTATCACCTGATTTTTATAGAAAGAAGAATTTATTACTAAAAAAATCTGCATAATATGATATACTCAAGCACCTAAAGTTGAAAAAGAAAATTGCAGGTCCTTCGAGGTGAGGACCCAACAGTGAGATGTCAGTGACTGTATCTGTAGGAAGTTTATGTAAATTACCATATAGTTTATAGTATATACTACATATATCTGATGAATAATGCTACTTATGATATTTTATGCTGCTCTCAAGTAATGGATTGATCCTGCTCAAAGGGTTGTTTCTGCACGAGACAACCCTGAGTGAAGGAGACCAGGGGAATGCCCACGTAACTCAAGGCTGGGACAAGTTGACCGATCCTGACGGGAAGGACTTGAGATGGACAGGGCAGCTGCTTGGGAGCTTACTCAGGAAGACTGTTGAGAGTGGAGGCAGCAAGTGAGTGAAGCGATGCTCCCCAGGCGTATGCTCCCCATTAGTGGTCAGGTACCGGAAATCCTTTATTAGGTACAGTTTGTGTAAAATTGCTGTGTTATTTTGTGAGTCTGGAGGCTTTTTTTTGGGGGGGGGGGGGGGGGCGCCAAAAATTTGCGGAAATTTGCTATTTGTAGGGGTTTGCATCACCTAACTTCCACAAAAAAGAGAAACTCAATACTAAACAATGTTGCCGGCTTGCATGTTGGTAGCTCGAGACACTGTTTGTCACCCTTGACGTTATTTGTTCAGAAAATTTGTTTGTGAACCGATTTGTTCGAGATGAGAGGCATTCGCGATCCGAGGCTCCACTGTATATATGACGCAAAGTACATGCAAAAGCTCGTCACACTTTAGTTAACTTTTTTTTAATCAGACAAAACCAACATTATATAACTTCACTGGATGAAGACTATATAAAACAAGCCAGTTTGCCCCTTGGAGTCCCTGCAATACCTGGCCTACCTTTTCCATGGCTTGCTGGCCAGACTTTGGGAAGCTCCGTTTTGGATCCATTAACCCCCACAGTTCATGAAAAATTCCTGAATTAGCATTCTGAAAGAAAGAAAAAAGTAGTACTCTTACTGTTGTTTAATTATTATGTATAATAAAAACCAACAACTTGCAGGCATTGTCACACAAGTTTCGGTTGCTAGGTGCTGCTTTGCCATGAGATTGTAGGAACTGTCTCACTCTGATCCAGTCATCAGGTATGGATTTACTATGACAGTATTGACAATATCTCACTCTTAACCCCAGCAGTGTTGATGCAGTACGATGTACTGCATGAAACATTGCGTGTGGTGGCGTTGATGCAATATGTTTTATTATGTGATAATTACCTGAACATTTCACTGTTTTCCTGAGTGTTCATGTAGTACGGTGTATATACTACATGGAATATAGTGTGCAGTGGTGTTGAAGTAGAGTGTCATACTGTGCAATAACTACATAAACAATTCACTGTTTCCCGAGACTTCCGTGGTTTCTAAAGTGGTGGAGTAATGATGGAATGCGAGGCTCACCACCCTTGTGTATCACAAATGTATTCCACCCACGCCACCTGCTGTGGGGTTAGAAGGACTGGCTGAGTAGGAACAGGTGGATGATCAAGGTGGTCGTCACATACACAGCACTCCCGTCAGAGGTGGACTAAGTGTGCCACCTACCCCAGCAACCCACCTGACAGCACAGTGCTCAGGCAGCCTCGCCTTGACTCGATGAGTCGTGGGAGTTTGCCTTTCCAATGGCGCCTGTTTACTTTTTGTGTGCTTTCATTTCCTCTGGATTCTCTCTTTTTTCTATGGGGTTACCTTCCTAAAACTCCTGTTGATAATTACACATTGCTGGTGAGAAAAAATGTAATGTCTTTATTCTTTGATCATGTAAACATATTTTTCATTTTCACTGGCTATTCCATTAAATTGAGGGTCAAATGTATTTTATGGTCTGGAATTCAAACATTACCAGTACTGCCACAAGAAAAAAATCCAATATAATATTCACTACCTGATTCTTTTTAGAAGAGTCTTGTTGAAATCCCATAACTAGTTGACCAGGTATAAAAGGACCTGACAAGTACAGGTGTATCATCAGGGAGTCTGTAGTCTCAAAAAACGAAAACACAAAGACAAACCAAGGACTCACTTTGAAGAGGCCTTCCTGATTAGTGGTGGGCTGCACAGCAGGCACAAAGCCTCTGCGGGTTGCATCTATCAAGTCCTGCAGGGAGTTGATGGACTTCTCAAGAATAGGCTTGGTGAGGTATGAGGTGAGGCTGCCAGAGTACATGGCTGATGGAAAAAGAATAATACGATCTAAAGTGAGTTACTGGGTATGTATATCAAAACAAATGTATAAAAAAAGACAAGTATATGTATAAATATATTGGGAGCATACACAATAACTGCATCACACCCAACATCGTCACGTGGCCAGCACCCAATCCCCCATGAACACCACCTCAGCCTCCACCCCTAGGACCACCCAGACCACAACTGCCTTGCCCAATGGTAGGAAATATAATAATACCCCATGGTTCAACTCAGATGTGAAGGTTTAATCATTCTTTAAGGCTCCCCTCGTTTAATAGGTATTCACACAGTACGAACGGCATATTAAGCAACACTGCTGTATAGGGATGAGGAATAGGTTAGGAAAGTGTGTGTCAAAGGCACGATCAAGGTTAGAGTATGCAGCTGTTCTCTGGGTGCTGTACAGGAAAAAGCGCACAGCTTGGAGGAATACAAAGAGCCATAACTATATTAGCACCAGCTTAGCACAACAAAAGACTGGATAATTTGAGAGTAATAAAGTTGAATGTTCAAGGCGGTATGGGGAGTAAAAAAGGTGACCGACTCCTATCTTACGATAGGAGAACAAAAGGTGAAAAATACAAGTTAAGGACCCCATTCCCGCTGTGTTCTGCTCCGAGTGCTCTTGTCTCGTGGTGAACAAAGGGAACCCACGCTCGCGTCTTCGACTTGTACGTACAAATAGGATGCACGTACACCAAGTCACCGCTTGTAAAATAAGGCATTTTTAGTGATTTGCTTTTGTTTGTTAATCAAAACACTCATAAAGTAAGGCACTCGTAAACCGAGGCATTACTGTACAGGAGGTCCGTGGGTTACGAGGTCCTCGACCTACGACGTTTCAAAGTTACGATGCAACCTCCATAAATCACTAAAAAATCTCTGTTTCGACTAATGACATTTGTCATAATTACTGAGTTCATGTGTGAACTAGCTTGCAACCACAGTGTAGCAATTCGTTGCAACGTGGCGCTTGACTGAGGAAGAAGGCAAGCTCATTTCCCGCTATACGCCATTTTGTTTTGTTGTGATTCGCTTTCTTTGGTTTGTGTTCTTTTTTCAATGACTTTTGGCCTTCATTATGTCTCCCAAACATAAGGCAGACTCTTCTGATGGCAGCGCTTCAAAGGAAGGGAAAGCCATCACAATGGAAGTGAAATTAGACATTGTGAAGCCATCGGAAAAGTGAGACACGGTGACAGACATTGATCATGTGCTGAAGTTTTTTTGTTATTGTTTTTCATTTTATCCTTTTATATTTATGACCTAGAAGTGTTTTTCATATAAATACTTACTGTCTAATTATGAATTTACTACTGCGTTAGCAAAGGTGAGTGATTTACGTGCTTATGGCATTTTGATTTGAGGAATGGGGCTGACAATTAATATACATACTTGGAATGAGTTTCAAGAAGTGGTAGAGGCAAAGAGTGTGCTTCAATTTATGGAAAAGCTGGATAAGTATAGATTTAGAGACAGGACCCCACGAGTGTGACTCAGGCACTTTATACTCAAAGCAAGTATAGAGAGGTATCGTGATTCTCATATAACGAGGTAAAGATATACATTGGGTCAAAATCGCCTCCGAACATGAGCCGAGCCGTGACGGTGTTCATTCGCATCGGCATTTGTTTACTCAAGTCAGACTCGCCGCTCACCTCACGTGAGCGGCGAGTCTGACTTGAGTAAACAAATGCCGATGCGAATGATCACGTGATCGGCATTTGTTTACTCAAGTCAGACTCGCCGCTCACTTGATCGGCATTTGTTTACTCAAGTCAGACTCGCCGCTCACCTCACGTGAGCGGCGAGTCTGACTTGAGTAAACAAATGCCGATGCGAATGAACACCGTCACGGCTCGGCTTATGTTCGGAGGCGATTTTGACCCTATGTATATCTTTACCTTGGGACGTACGACACACCACCAGAAGCAGAAAAGCATGCAGATTTAGGATCTGGGCTTATAAAAGTGATGCGACAAAAACCAGCTGAGTACTAAAGAGTTGAAGGGAAATAAGTGCAAGAAAATGTGTACTCCATAGTTCTCTCAACTCTGATTTTCGTATGTGTAATTTTACATTATTGTTACAATTTTATGCTAATGTGATGGAAAATTTTCTCAGAAAGATGATGGTGGTCTCAGGTTTTCGTAAAAATTAATGGGATGAAACAGGGGAAACAGGGAGTGAGGTGTGTGAATCCGTCGGTTTGGGCAGACAACGAGGATGGGGCGTGGCCAAGGGTGAAGGCTATAGGAGTTGCCAACGAGTGATTCCCTCCCGCCTGTATGACGATACCTTCTCTATACTTGCTTTGTTTATACTACTGTAGTTGGTTCAACAAGAGCTGGCAGGGCTAATCCTTCAGGGATGAAATCACGGACTTGACATCATTGCTTGGGTGACGGTCTCTGCGCCACTTATTGGCTGTTGTTTACCTGATCCAACCTGCGGCAAATTGTTTGCCATGACATACCCTACTATCTCTCACTCTGTTACCGCTTAAATCAACACTATTGGTAAAGAAATGTGGTTATTCTTATAATCACTCTTCCTTATGGCTGTTATTACTTTGTTACCCACAAATAATGGGAACATATTGCAGGATTAATGATAGCATGATGAAAGAAAAGAGAAGGTTCTTGCCTTAGGCCAGTGTTAACGTTATGGCTACGTACCATCACTACACATTATGACTAAGCCAGGACTAAATATATACCAAGAAATCTTACACTAAATGAGTTAGCGAATGACATTGTGGAGACTGTAGTCAGGCACTAGCACAAAAAGTACCTAATAAAAAAAGTCTAGCCTTAACAGTCGCTTCCGTAGCTGGATATTGTCCGATTACATGTTGTTTCAACTCAGTTTTGTTATGAATGTCATTTCAGACTTATTTATAATAGTTCAAAAGGCACATATTTATCAATAAAGATATTATTGCATTAGTTTTTATCGGTGCGATCTGTCACCTTACAGTTCAAAGAGGGTTTTGGCTGGAATGCAAAGTCAATTTTATGCACGTTAGAACAAGTTAAAGATTGGCCAATGAGCACGCAATACCATCACCCAAGCAGTGACGCTAAGTCTGCGAGTCCATCCTTGAAAGATTAGTCCCACCAGCTCTTATGGAACCGACTATAGTTAAATACAGCTAGGTAAACACAAACATACACACAAAAAAAATATTATAAAGCTTTTGTTTACCGTATAATATGATGCAGAAGGCATACCACGTAAAAAGAAATGCCCTGATGGGTGAAGAGCAGTCAGGCATCAAGTTTCCTTGGAGCACAAGAGTACGGAAGATGTTGAAACAATATTTAGATAGTGTTCTTTCCGGCATCTGTGTCCGATCACATGTCTTTCTACATGAGCAAGTTGCCACACTACTAACCATATTTCTGTCACATGATGCATTCTTTGTTTTGCATATTGAAAGTGATACTACTTGAGCAGAGCAGAGGGCAGGAAGCTGATCCTGGTCTGCCTTCGGAGGGGTGGTACAGGGAGGAGGCACGGCAGTGGTGCAGCAGTCATGGCCAAGACTCAACAGGAAGCTCAGGATGCCCATCAGTAGAGTGACCATGAACAGCACCGCCCACAGCTATTGAGGGAAAAGACATGACCTCACACTGACTCGCACTGACACTTTGCAGCCTTGGACTGTTTAGTTTTTATCTATTAGCTTTGAGGTAAATGACCAATATTATTAATACTAGTAGTAAGCTCTTTAAGGATATCTGTAATGGAATGAAGTAATACTTGTTCACAATTCAGTTACTTTTGAGTGATGGTGAAAATGATGAAATTGTGGTGATGATGATGATGATGATGATAGTGTTGGTGCAGGCTTTGATTTGACTATTTAGAATGAGGAGGGATAACGATGATGGTGATGATGATAGTGATGACAATGATGATGGTAGTGTTGGTGCAGGTGTTGATTTGACTATTTAGAATGAGGAGGGATAACGATGATGGTGATGATGATAATGATGACAATGATGATGATAGTGCTGGTGCAGATGTAGATTTGATATGTTTCAAAAGTGAAGGGGGGATGATGATGATGATGATGATGGTGGTGGTGAAGGTGACGATTCAACTTCTTAAAACTCACAGGCAATAATGATGATGATGATGATGGTGCAGGTGATCATTTGACTCCTTAGAGTAAATGAGTTAGCCCGGTAGCAGCGGGGATCATGTTTCTTAAAGGTCCCTCTAAGCGAGAAAAATGAGGAAAAAATCATTCCTCACACAAACCATTTCATAATACATATCAAAGCATTTGTGATCAGATTATGTATCATCTATTTTTGGGGGTTTATATCATGGCACAAATTTGGCCCGTCGCTGCTACACGGTAAAGCCACAACTTTGGCCCGTCCCTGCTACCGGGTTAACATCTGCTTACCGCCAGAGAAAAGGGTGAGAAGACCGCCAATAACTTCTCCTGCTCTTTAGGTGCACGAGAGATGAGTGCTGTTCCCTCCTGCACATACGGCTGCGTGAAGTCCACCACAGTCGTCCGCAGCTCTGGTAATGAAACGGCCAATGAAACTTTTGTGTGTGTGTGTGTGTGTGTGTGTGTGTGTGTGTGTGTGTGTGTGTGTGTGTGTGTGTGTGGTGGTGGGTGGAGGGGCATGGTTGTCAATTACCAATATCACACAAAATTCCCTAAATTCAAACTGACTTTTTTTTTATCTATGTTTGCCCTTGAGCTATTTCCTTTACTGTAAAAAGAAGTAAATAAATGAAATGAAATAAAATAAAATGAAAGATCTAAAAATTCCAATTGTCCAAGTTCTGGAAATCCAGAAAAAACACATTCTTTAAATCAGAAAGTTATGGTACGAACCATAATCGTCTGGTCAGAAATGCAGGAAATAAAATTAAGAACTTACGGATGAAGTTTCGGATCCCTAAAGAGTTTGGGAAGAATAACTCTGTAGGGACCCAAAACTTCTCGGATTTGACTTGTAATACAGCCCTAAGGATTTAATAGTCCCCCGTGATGCCCTGCTAGTGTCAGAAAATTTGGGATAAAAAATGGATTGGCACCTGGCAACTCAACCCGCAAGAAATGTTGAGAGCGGCGACTAGTGGGCTTTTTTTTGTACTCTTTTTGTCGCCCTTGTAATAAAAAAAGAGCAATTTTATACCCGATGGAACACAAATGAACAGGGCATGAATGACTAGGCGAGATTATGGAACCAATTAAAACAGGTCAGTCTGGTTCAGTGGAAATGTCGTGACTCGTGTAAACTAAACAGAGAATGCATGACAGCACAAAATCAAAGGACTGACACGCAAAGGAATCAAGAAGAAAACAAACATAGGTGTAATTCCAAATGATCTAGAAAAAAAAAATCCTGAGTCATTATTGTAACTAAATTATTATTATTATTATTATTATTATTATTATTATTATTATTATTATTATTATTATTTTTATTATTATTATTGTTACCTCCGCCAACGAAGTTGGAGGAGGTTATATTTTCGATCCGGTCAGTATGTTTATTTGTTTGTTTGTTTGTTCGTTAACAGTCTCCTGTGCACAATTTTGCGGATATCTCAACCAATTTTTCAGGGAAGCTTCGTGTCCATCCAGAATAGACCCATTAAATATTTGATGTCAAAGGTCAAAGGTCAAGGTCAAGGTTGCACAAAACGACAGATTGGCCATAACTTCGGTTCTCGTCATCGTAGAGACTTCAGACTAGGTTCATATTTTAGCTCATGGAAAGATGCAACTTGCAGGGCCTTGACCTTGACATTTGACCTTGACCTCGAAAAGTTTGCCCAAGGTCAAAGTTCCAAAAAAAATAGAATTTCATCAAATTTCGAAACAAATTTTTCTATATGATGCACCTTGCATGGCCTTGACCTTGACCTTGGACCTTGACCTCGAAAAGTTCACCCAAGGTCAAAGTTTCCCAAAAAAATATAATTTCATCAAATTTCGAAACAAATGCTTCCATATGATGAATAGGATCACAGTTGATACCCATACCATTTTTCATGGCGATCTTTGGCGGAGGTGTGCACTCTCCGAGTGCTATGCGTCTAGTTATTATTATTATTATTATTATTATTATTATTATTATTATTATTATTATTAT
>NW_026112109.1:803570-941044 GCF_024679095.1 Eriocheir sinensis
TATCTAAAAGGGCCTCATCCATCCTCGTATGGAGTATGCATCTCATGGGTGTTTAGGGGGGGGGAGGGTGGGCTTCAATCACACAGCCCTTTTAAAAAAAGTAAAAGTTAAAGGCTATTAGCGGCTGTCCATCCAGCTTTGTCGCCGGGCGTCGAAACTGAGGAACAGGCTCGAGCGACACCTAGCATCGAGCACTGCGCGATGCTTGGTCGAGACAGCTCTTGAAGTAAGCTTCACACATAAGCGATCTTGGTACGAGAGCACAACGATTATGGTTCGTTGTGGTATGGTTGGAAATTGGCGCACTTTGGTCCGTCCCCTTGCGGGGAAAACTTTGGCACGACGCTTGCACAAATATTGCCCGAATGTTGAACTGAAGCTGGACAACCATAACGATGCGTGCCCGACAATTGCCCGGTATCCGAACGATCGACAACGATCACTCTTGAAATTTGAATTTAAAGGACCTTATACCGGGTTTTGTGGTTTGAGAGAAAAAACGGACCAAACTTAGTGAAATTTTAACGAGTAATCCTTAAGATACCTACTTACGTGAATAGAAATTGAGGACACTATATTGAAAAGTGAAGAAAAATAAGTTATTTGAAAAATGTGAGACGAATCAAATAACCCATATATCTTAATTAAAGAAAAAAAGAGAACGAAAGAAAATGCAAAAAAAAAAAAAAAAAATCTAAATAACGCTGAAACTAACAGAACAAATGTAATTTAACAGTCAATAACTTATTCTGAGAATAAAACGCTATATTGCGTGAGGGTGTGATCATGTGTCTTGAAGGTCACTCACTACCTAAAAGCCTTCTGGAGCATAGTTTTGCAGGTCTTTCCTCTCCTGTAAGGAGTGTTCATCTTCTTGTCCTTGTTTTGAAGGTACTTCCTCACGCCGGTGTGTGGCGCTCACCTTACACACGGCAGGAAAGTACTTTTACCCAGAAAATGGTTGAACTACTATGGAAAATGCGGCGGCTGAAATTTAGTGAGTCTGAGCAGCTGACAGTAGTTGAGGAGGTGGAGAAGAGAAAGGCAGTCATCATCGGGTAACATGAGTACGGGGTATAACGGGAGAAGCAGCTAGCTTGGCAGCAAGTCGTCCTCAGCCTCTTATGGTTGCCATTTTCCGACACAAAAACTCTCTCCTGGGCCCCGATAACTGGATTCATATATTCTTATATTTATAATGGTTAATTATTAGTGCTCCTGGGCAATAGTTAGGGGTCAGAAACCGGTAAATACGATGCTCTGAGTACGACAATCTGGCAGTGGTGCTTAGAGATGCCAGATGTTCTTGTGACACTTTCTCTACCTTTTATATTATTTTGTGGTTGTTCTTATGATTGTATTTCTAGGACGGACCGGGGAGGGGGGTGGAGGTAAGCAGCAGCGACGCAGCGCTCGTGTTGATATTTTAGTCATGTGCATTGTGTACAGATCATGATTATATAAATGAATTTGCTCTGTGTACTCTAAAACATATATTTAATGCTAAAAAAATCATAAGTTTATCATGATGAACCTCGCTACGTTTACGAGTGCTCTGGGGCTCTTGTTAAGTTAACCAGACTGTGACGCCATAGTTTAGCTTCTTGGATCCCATTAACGAGTGTTTACATCGGTATCTCAGTTAGCGAGCTCGCTAACGCTTTTTGGATCCGGCGCCTGGTTACCTGCTCCGTAAGTTGTTCGCAAAAGACGCGGGCTCCGACCAGTGCGGCAAGGGACACGGACGAGTGTTCAGTATCGAGTCACTTGTGATTCAGGGATGGAGTATTCGTATTCGGTATTAGTATTCGAATACATTTGAATACCGTATTTGGATGTATAGGTATTCGTATTCGAAGAATTACTGAAATAAAACAAAGTATTTTCATTTGTATTCCATTACAAAGGAAAAAAAATCGTATTCTGAAAAAAATCTGATGAAATTTCCTTAAAACTCTAGCCTCCTGAGCAAACGTGAATGGGCTTGTATGGTGCAAATTAATTTGGTCATTCTACTGCTGCATAACTTTAGGACAGTGCTATATCCAGTTGCGTCAATAGGGTAATTTTCAATGAAAAGTATTCATGAATGTATTTATGAATACGTTCAAGAAATATTCGTATTTGTATTCGTATCCGAATTGGTGTTAGTATTCGTTGGAATTTAAAGTATTCGTATTCGAATACACAACTCTTTTATTCACTCCATCCCTGCTTGTGATCCAGCCAGTGTCGAGCCAAGATGTCAAGCTTATGATCTGATGAGTTCATGTTGCTGGACACTGCACATACGAAACCTAGAATATAATGGCAATACATGACACATTTTTATTTCAAAAAGGAAAATAAGTGCATCACAATCTACAACCTGTACTACTTCTTAACTCGTAGGCTATTGGTGCTTGATCAAATTATTAAGGTTGTGTAATCACTTTTTTTAAACAATTGCCTAAATAATATAATATTGCTTCTTATAAAATTAATACAGAGTTGTAGGTCACGTCTGCCCGCGCGGGTTGAGCTGGCAAGAATGGTCTGCGGAATCAAGGGTTGGAGCGGACTGCTTGCATCAACACGTTCGAGCCCGTTTTCTCTGTGAAACGCCTAGACTTGTTTCAATGGTATAATTATTCGTGTAGGTCGGCGTCAGTAGCCCGCCACAAATCGCCAGCAGCCGCTAGCTCCGCCCCCAATCTCTCTCTCTCTCTCTCTCTCTCTCTCTCTCTCTCTCTCTCTCTCTCTCTCTCTCTGTGTGTATGTGTGTGTGTGTGTGTGTGTGTGTGTGTACAGAGGTATCCCTAATGGCTGTGGCCCTTGTGAGCAAGCAAATTGTGGAGAGGTAGCACTGACCTGTAATCATTCAGTGGCATCAGCGGTTGAAGAGTGCTGGGTGGAGATCGAGATAGCAGACTCGAGGTCGCCGCTTCACGTGCCTCACGGCGGCGTTGGACTAAAACTAACATTCTTAGTTTCTGAGCCTCTTTGTGCCTTGACGCCTTCGGCATGGTGATGTAACAATGTAGCATGCAGTAAACAGCGTATGGTTGAGAAAACGAGTGAGGTACATGGTCTGAAGGGAGCAGAAATGATGGAAGGATGAGTGGCGAAGAGCGACAAGTCGCCTCCTCTGTTCCTTCGCATCAAATGCTGGGATCACATATCTGCGATTTCGCTCTGCGACGGTTGGCGATTTTGAAAATGCACGAAATCGTGGGAGCATCGCCATTGTCTCTGCGAGTTTGCCTCTGTTTCAACTCACAGCAACATGGCGAGGGAGGGTCGCTCGCCTATACGCACACGAGGGCGACAGGCGACGGGACGTCCAGGTGAATCGTGCGTGAATGCGCGCGACTGTACGCAGAGGAGCCCAATTCTGAAAATAAAACCCGTTGCGACGGTTCGTGATGAACGCAGGGCCTGGCGACTATGCGCGACCGCCCCTCGTCTAGCCTCTCGACGATGCTCGACGTCGCACGCATGGTCAAGAAAACGTCAAGGGCGCGTCGCTGTACGACCCATATAGGCGGGCAACACTATCGCGCTCTCTCTACCCTCCATCCCCCATACACCACACATCATATATTGGCACCCTGCATATCCCGACGCTCTAACGCTAAGGTTATTATTTCGGCTGGTCAACCTTATAGGTTTTCAATATGGTAAAATAATCCCCATCTGACAACGCCAGTTGCTTGTGTCGAGTCAAATTTGATAGTCGGTTAGTAACGACCACCCAGTGCTTCAAGTAAGTAGTAGCCCGTGCTACCCTCCCTTGCTGTCGCTGATATTGCTCTATTGTTTCTTGCTTCTAATTCAGCAGTTCTTAACCTGGGGGTCGTGATCTCCAGGGAACAAAGTAAGTTGTTTTGAGGAATATTAGATTTTCTTCGTATGGTGTAAAGTTTTCTGCATGTTATACCGTATCTACAACTTATGTAATAAATTGAAAGTGGAAAGAAATTTACAATCTGTAATAACTTGCTAACAAGCTAATGAAGTAGTCAAGAGAAATACATAAAAATTTTATGGTGTACTCTACCTAATAATTTAACTGTGTACACTAGCTTATAATTTTGCATTTTGTTTAACCAGGCTATTTGCATTTAGGAATACTATTTTATTATTTTGTATTCATGAATACTAGGCTATTATATTATTTAACAGTTAGGAATACTATTCTATTATTTTCCATTCATGAAGACTAGGCTATTATTTAGCAGTTAGGAATAATATGCTATTATTATAAATTCATGAATACTAGGGTATTATTTTGCCGGCGGGCAGGGTAGCGACGTGTGGCAGGACAGTGTGTGTGCGAGCGAGTGGTCGCTCGCCAACGGTTTTTCACACCCTCCCGGTCGCTCGCTACCATCTCGCTTTCCGAAGCAGCGTTGCTGCCATACGCACGATGTACAAAGTCGCTCGCATATACGCTCGCATACACCGCGACCCCTTGCGTTTGACGAGGGTATGCGAGCGCATACTGCGATGGTCTCTCTCTTAACCGTGCGAATAATCGTGCGATTTGGCCCATATCGCAGACTTTCTGCGAACTTTTTTAACATTTCAAAATGTTCGCGCGACGGGCCGGCACCCGCAAGTTGCGCGAACTTTATCGCGCGACTATTGCGACTAATCGCAGGGACGTCGCTGCAATGTCGAGCGTATATGCCGATTTCGGAAATTTTAAAAATCGCCAACCGTCGCAGAGCGAAATCGCGGATGTGTAATCCCAGCATAAGTGTATGAGAGGAATGAGTTGTGAAACTCTGTGATAGAGATGCCAATTTGCTTCTAGATGCCTGTATCATGAATTTTCATAACTGATTTTCTTTCGCGGAATAATGCAACAAATACATATTAATCAACGCGTTCCCTCGCATAACGCGTTCCTTGCCGAGGCGAGTGACACGGGGAGAGGGAAAGAACATCAGCCATAACTTTCATGCTTGCTTATTTCCTTATAAAACTTTGTAACATGATCGCTGAAGTGATCTAGAGCACTTTTTCAAATATTTGGATTTGATTTAAATATAGGTACTAAAAAAGTTGTCCCAGGGGTAACCTACGTTGAGGGTGGATGACAAAGAATTGGTAAAATACACCAAGTTTAATAACGAAACTATGGCACTCATCGGGCAGCGACAGCTCCTGGAGACAGGCGGAGCAGGACTGCAAGGTGGTGTTGGCCCCACTTCCCTCCCCGAGCACGGGTCCAGCCCACAACACGGGACGGCGGGAGAAGTGTCGGTCCCCTTCTCTCTTGCAGTCAGATGGAAGACACCCTCTCGGTCTGGCAGGAGACAGAGGCAACGGCAGAATGAGTAACACTCCACCTCTGTCAGCTCCACGAGGTACCAAGCCAGTCGGGTCACCGGCGGGTTCGTCCCTTGAAATGGGGGGCGATAGGGACTGCCAACCCTGCTCGGTCTAATGAAGGAGTGTGGAGTCGAGAGTTGGGTAGTCCAATCTGCCTTCGTAAGAAGCGGGAGAATCCACGTCGCTTTCGTCCGAAGCCGTGAAGTAGCGTCCGAGGTGAATGAAGCTTCGGAGCACGTTGGTAGGCTTGATTCCCTCCGAAGCAACGATGAATAGGTTAATCCAAACCTTGGTTGAGAAAATACTTAAACTTGGCCTTGATTTACTTCCCCTAACAAGTATTTATCGAAAGATTGATAAAAAATATAGTAGAAAAGGAAATAAGGGCAAACTAAACAATGGAGTACTGAACCAGAAATGTGGGAAGCCACTAGTGTTATTTACATGACCCGTTCAGGAAGTCTGCCCACACGTTATCCTTTCCCGCCACATGGACTAAACGGTAGCAGAAGCTCAAAAGGGTAATATACCAATATGAATTCCTTGCCCCGTAAGTAGTAATCGACCTTTGTACATATCCCAGAGATGAAGGCAAGATATTCACGATCTATCGTGAAATACTTTCCCTCATGATCAAGTAACTTCCGACTGGCATAGGAGACAGGGTAGGGGACGTCTTCGTGGTACTGATGTAACGATGCTCTTAGTCCCGCACCAGAGGCGTCAGTGCATAGCACAAAGGTGAGGCTGGCATCTGGCAACTTCTGCACGGGCGGAGAGAGTAAGGCAGTCTTCAGGGTGTTGAAATGATTCTGCAGCGTGTCCGACCAAATCGGGGTTCTTGGCTTTCTTTTCGCAAAAGGTCCGACAATGGTCCGGTGTGAGAAGAGGCCTGTGGGATGAACATACGGTAAAAGGAAATCATACCCAAGAATGAGCGCGAGGTCTTAAAGTGCTTGAATCCGGTCGTTAAGGGACCGTAGTGTCTCCCCGTCCATCACGAAGCCCAAGTATTGTCTTGAAACCAAACTTGCACTTTGAAAGTCGAGTTGTCAGGCCTTATTCCCTCAGGCGTAGTAGAACTGCACGAAGAGCACCGATATGGTCTGTCCAAGTACGGGAGAAGACGAATACATTATCAAAGTAAAAGCTGCCACTTGTTAGTCCCGCAAGGACGATGTGCATAAATCGTATGTAGGTTGCACAAGCAGGTACTAGACCGAAAGAAAGTCTGGTAAATTCAATCAATCCCCGATGAGTTGGGAAGGGCGTAGGGTGCCTGCTTTGTTGGGAAATTGGTACCTTGTAGTATATCTTTGAAAGGTTTAAAAGGAGCCAGATCTTGCTTTCCCTTTGGTCGACATCCGTTGGCAATGATCACATGACCTGCAGAATTTCCTGATGTCCGTGCCCATTCCTAGGCAGAAATAAATGGTATATAATCATCTTCTCGGTCGTCCGACGAGAGAAATGGCCCGCCAATGGAGCCTAATCAGCGACATGAAAACGGTGTTCCTGAAGTGGGATGGAATGAGAAGGGAATGCTTTCCATTCCTGTCCTTTAAAGGGAGGTTTCCACTTGGGCTCTTGAAATTTATTTTTTATTTTTGGCTAATAAAAGTCTGCGATTTTTTCTCATTTCTTTGGTATATGAATGAATCTGATGAAAAAATAATACAATGGTATGCAACATGCATCGCAACGTGCTGGGATGAGCTTCCGCGCGGCACTACGGGCTGCAATCCATGTTTTCATCCATTTTTAATTTTAGGATTTTTTTTTTGGGGGGGTCTGTCATGAAACTCTCAGGTTCTCTCTCACCACTGGCTGAGAAAATGGGAAATTTTAGCAGTCACTAATATTTTTCGTATTTATCGGTGAAAAATTGGTTTTTATCATTTTTTTATGACTCTAACAAAACACTACGTATCCGCTTCAAATGTCTTTGTTTTAATTATATTTTATTGATATTACACAGTAGAACTTTGGTTTTTACTTTGAAATACGGCGAAATATGGTAAAATTCGAGTACATGGATTTATGAACCAAAGCAGCCTGTTTACACAATCAATGAAAGTAAGTAAGGGAAACCATGTCTGCTTTTTCTTCATATCCTGATGTATATATCCTGTGAATTTCAAGTCGGTGGGCGGAATAGGTAACATAAAAAAAATATTTAGAGTTCATCACTTGATATCTCAAAACCATGATTTTGCATTTTGAAAAATATCTCCTCCTAGGCATTTACTGTTATGCTAGTTTCAATGCTTCAGGGTTATGAAACAATACAAAAGGAACAACTGAAAGTCTGCTAGATTTTCTTTGAAGTTCATTTTGATTTTTAGATAATATTTTTTTTTTCATCGAACATTTTTTTTATTAACAATTAAGGGCTCCACCTGTTTCCCTCATCCTTCCTGAATAAAATGCTTTTTAAATGAAGCAAATCAGGTAAGAAATAAGCGAGGAGAATGGAAAAGACAAGCCCTTTAACATGGGAAACGCCCAAGTGAAAACCCCCCTTTAAAGGGGCCGACCGTTTTTATCCTTTTTTTTCATTGGGTTATTGTCATGATTTATATACCAGACGTAGGGGACACCCTACGCATATGATTTAGCCCCCCAAAAACAGTCTCTCACCTTTCCTTTTTTTACCAATGATCATTTTTGGAAAATTTGAAGTTTTTTTGAGAAGACTATTTCTACTATAATAATTGCTCTCCATGGGAACAATTACCATAGTACAAGAACCATGTTTAGGCCAATGAAAGTATAGCGAGATATTGTATCAATAATCATTAGTTTGCGGAATACAAATTTTCAAACTATCATAGTCATAATTTCCCCCTAAAAATTCAGACATAAATACACCGTAATTCAGTGTCATTTCATATACGAGAAAAACACGCAACAGTTTGATTTGTACAAATCTAGGCATGGTTTTGGTGTTGGTTTCATAGAAATCGGTTGAAAAATGGTGGATAAATTGAAATGCAAAAGTACATAACTTACATTTTGAGATACGGCCAGGTAAAGTTTTGAATGTGTAACATTCAAACATAGCGAAGTGCTATCATGGAATTTATCCTTTCATTTATTTGTAATGATATCTACAAACAAATATCTTCATGTTCATTCATTAGTTTCTCAAAGGGCATACGTAGCTGAGGGATTTTTTCTAAGTTTTTCATTTTTAACCGATTTTCGTCATTTTCGACCGGCCGGCCCCCTTAACTTTGACTTATATTTCTGTCCTTAACTTTGGAGTCACAGCAGGTTTTGTAGAGTAACCCATCGATGTACTCGAAGATAAAGCTCAAAGCCGTCCCGTGAGAAACTCTTCATCCTCAAGACTGCATCTCTACCAATAGTTTCTAAGGGGGGGCAAGGAGATTGTAAATCAGAGAACTCTTGGGAGGCCAGAGTATGAAATGGCAACTTGGGTAGCACTAAGGGATGCATCGTCTTGGGCTGGCTGTTTATGTTTCCACGGCTGCACTCTCCTTCGCACGTCTGGGTCAGGCGGGACGTCCGGTTGACACGTCTCATTTGTTATGTCAAAATCGCTGGGGTCTCTGACACCTGGAGCGTTTTCAACCATTATCGAGCAGAATTTAACTCTTTAAGGGATATAATTTTTCTAGCATATATCTTTTGTCAAATTCTATATATATTGTGTCTCTAGAGGTAATCAATCATGTTTATGTGATAATATTGTAAAATTGTACATAAATAGTGATATTAGTGCATGGTACATATATGTACCAGTAATCGCCTTGAGAAATTTTCTCATATGGAATCCCATTGTATTATAATAAAAGAATTATCGTTATTATAAGGGAAAGGAGCATGAAAAAACTAAACATATATTTATTTATTTCCTTCTTTATAGAAATACTAGATATTGAGAATAGAAAATAAAATAAAAAAATGAAAAAAATGACATTATTTTACGAACATGACACACTTTTTCCTACAACATTTACAAATTTTTGGAACAGTTTCCTAAGATGCAGTTCAACTAAAATTTTCTTTTGAACTAAAAATAGAAAATTATCTATTCAGTGATATATATCCATACTTATTCTATGATCCATCATGGTACAGCTTGAAACAGTTTCTATCTTTCACATAGCATAAGTATACACCACATTCAACACACTTGTTGTTAGTTCTGTTCTGAACTTTCCTTTTGGTGCAAAGTTTACATCTCTGTCTTTCATCTACTTTTTCCATGGAATGACCTACACTGAATCTCACGTTAGAGAGGCGAGCCTTTTTTGAATTATGCGCTATTGAAGTTTTAGGTATTGCTCTCTTTCGGTTTGTGTAGTTTCCTATGAGCTGTCTAGCTACAATTCTTCGAAATGTTTTAGCATCAAGCTTTTCAATTTCTGGAAACAGTGATTCTGACATCATTGTGTACACACTGAATGAGTTATTGACTGCAATGTCAACTAGATCAAATACAGGCCTAAGGTAGTATTTGTATTTCGATCGGTGATCCATCTGATATGTCACTTTCTTCTGGTCCATTATATCAACTCCACCCATGTTTGCGTTATATTGTTTTATTACATTTGGGCAGCTTACTGATACTTTAGCACTTGATCCTTTTTTTCTTCGCTTTACTTCATGAATAGGGAAAGGAGAAAGGAAGTTGGAAACCATATGGACTGCTCTGTTATCCATCCACTTCACATAGCACACATCATTAGAGGCAAAGCAAGCAATATCGCCCCTTTTCATGTTTTTATCTTGTGGAACCTGTGCCTTGGGTACATGTTTGCGATTTTGACGAACTGTTCCAGCACTAAGTATTTTGTCTTTGTGAAGCAAAGCTTGCAGTAATGGAGAATTGAAAAAGTTATCAATGAACACTTGACAACCAAGTCCTTTGATTTTTCTGTTAGCTGTAAACTACTCCTTCTCCCAAGCCATGCTCAGGTTTACTACATTTCTTTCCTGTATACAGATCACACTCAAACAAATACCCCGATTTAGAGTCACACCTGCACCACATTTTGAATCCCCATTTTACAGGCTTACCTTTCACATATTGCTTCATTGCATTTTGGCCTTTGAATTTTATCATATGCTCATCAATTGTTTGATATTTAGTTGGGGAGAGAGCACTCAAAAATGCATCGTTGAAGTGTTTCAATACAGGTCTTATCTTGAAAGATCTATCATACATGGGATCAGTAGGCTTTTCATTAGATCATTATTATTGAAGTGCAGCATAGATCGGATTTCTCAAATCGCTTTAGTGGCATGACATTTGCAATGTATGGTACCCCTAAATCAGGATCACTTGACCAGTAGTCTCTATATGAAGGAAGTACATGATATCCCATAACAATGTTCATCCCAAAAAAAGCTCTTAGTTCATCAATTTCAATATCAAAAACATGGCCTTTCTGGGATGCATAGAGCTTAGATTCTGGAATGACTACATCACAAAGAAACTCATCAAACTTTGCTACTTTGCCAAAAACTTCGTATGGACTAGGATCGTCTGTTGTATCAATAAGAATATGACCAAATTCTTTTTCATCTTTTGTGTCTCTTGAAACAGCAAAAAGTTTTTCAGCATTCTCAGCATCCATTTTTTTCCATCTGAAGTTAGTGATGTTGACAGAAGTTAATGACGAGGTGGAAGGAGAGTCCTCTTCATTATTCTTGGAATTAGGTGCTTGATCCACAGTCTCAGGAATCTGCCCAGAATCGGCAGGATCAATTATAATTGTAGAATCTTCATCTCCACAAGTATTCATTGTCTCAATATCATCTTCAAGAAAGCCAATGTCCTCCTCATCAAGATTTAGAGCATCTTCCGTGTCACTGGTGTCGCCAAATAAGTATTCTTGAATTTCATTTTCATTTATATTCAGAATTCTTCGTCTTCCGGTCATCTGAAATAAGTAATTTTATTTGATTTTAGGTCACAGTTAGGCTAAATTATCTCTAAAAACACGTTTATCAAGAAAAAGTAGGTCCAATAAGAATTTATAGCATAAACAATAACTTGAAGGAAGATAATTAAAGAAATTGAAAAAAATTAGACAAAGGGATAATGGTACACCGGTGTACCACAAAAACAAATGATCATTTCTTATATATGAAAACGAGAAATTTCAACTCATGAGTAATATAGTCGTAAAGTATACACATATAAGAAAAAAATAGTAGTAAAGTAATTTAAGAAATGTTAATCAAAATACTTACTGTAAAGGCTATAATAATGTCCTTCCACGACGGGCGTAACAGCGCAACTGCCCATGGACTAACGAACACCTTGGAGAGTAACAGTTGCCATATAGTCGGTAGAAAAGGAAAGAGCAAGCATTACACTGTCGTTTTCTATGATCAATCTTTAAAAAAAAAACAAAGGATATGTGTCACACTCAAATAAATTTATGGTACATATATGTACCAGAAACCCTCAAAGGGTTAATAGGGGCCGCAGGGCATTGGTCAATCCCTCGAAACACGAACACCGTATACAACATCAAACAATGGGAAAGGTGTTAATCTGGCAAAGATAATCCGCTACTTTCACCATTTTGCAGTTGGATACGTCATAATCAGGAAGAGTCTGCTCTGAGACGATTATGCAAGGACAGCAGGTGTCTCTAATGATGGTTGAAACTCTAGATCCGTTGAAAGAACCAGATGTGCTCAACAATGAAGGCGTCCTAAACCCGCACCCATACAAGCATCAACAATACTGGAAGACTAATGACGTGACGTCATAGAGAGCAAGGTCTCCAAATAGTAAACAGTGAAAGGTCAAGACGATAAACGATAGACTAAACTAGGCGACAACCACTTACTTCCAGGCTAAGAGGCAGCAAGTAGTGGTGAGAACCTCGAACAACTTGTCACCGATCCAAACGAGGTTTCCACAATGTAAAGGTTGTGCCAGGGGTGACCTATGCTCAGGGTGGTAGAGTAAAGGCAAACTGCGGTCACGGGTCCAGCCCACAACACGGGATGGCGGAAGACCTGTCGGTCCGCTTCTCTCTTGCAGTTAAATGGAAGACGCCCTCTCGGTCCGGCAAGAAACGGAGGCAACGGCAGAATGCGAAACAGTCCACCTCTGTCAGCTCCATGAAGTACCAAGCCAGTCGGGTCACCGGTGGATTCGTCCCTTGAGATGGGGGACGATACGGAATGCCAAACCTGCCCGGCCCATTGCAGGAGTGTGGAGTCGATAGTGGGGTAGTCCAATCTACCTTGGTGAGAAGCGGGAGAAGCCACGTCGCTTTCGTCCAAAGCAGTGAAATAGCGTCCGAGGTGAATGAAGCTTCGGAGGGCGTTGGTAGGCTTGGTTACTCCCGCAGAGACGATGAATAGGATAATCCAATCCCTGGTTCAGAAGATACTTAAACTTGGCCTTGACAACGTGTTACGTTTTCATAATAGGTTTAGGGAAAGGACAGTGACCGTGTACCACAGCTGAGACATCATCTGGAAAGGAAACTGGTGATAGAATTTCAGAGGGAGGGATATAATCCATAGGTGAATTGTTTAGAAAGCAAAGCCTGTCGAAAGCTTCTGAAATGTCCAACGCAACAGCAAAATTTTCACCGAAACGGCAAAGAAAGGTTGACCAGGAGTCATTCACGAGGGCAAGATCAGATAGGTCAGATGTAGCCAAACGCATAGGAACTTTTCTTGTTGAGGATTGTCTCAAAAGCCTTAGAAAGACAAGCAAGTAGAGCTATAAGACGGTAGTTTGAGGGATTAAATCGGTCTCCCTTCATAGGCACAGGCTGTAAGTAGACGTACTTCTAGCAGGAAAGGAAGGTGAATATTGAACGGCACAGACAGAGAGTTTGACCAAGCAGGGTGTCATCAGGAAGGCATAATTTTTATGACAATAGGAGGCACTCCATCAAACCCATAAGTCTTCTAAGAACTGAGGCAAGCGATGGAATAGACGACATCATTCGTAAGTATTCTAATAACAAGCATAGTATAATCTGATGGGGGTTAAGTAGGAGAAATATGCCCTGACTCGTCCAAAGTGGAATTACGTAAAATATTTTTTTTTTATAAAGGATACTCCGATCACAGCGTTATTCTACATTCTGTACTATCGCTCCTGTATAACATCTAGACCCACCAAAGAGGCAGTTCATTAGCTTATCAGTTGGTCCAGCAATCTTGACGTATGTTCCTGACCGCCTTGGAGAAACACCCAAAATACTTGACCTTTTTATAACCTCTAACCCTTTGGGATCCTCCTATCACAACCTTATTTTTGTTTTTTGTCCTATCGCTCCTGTACAGCCTCTGGACCCACCAAAGAGGCGGTGCTTCTACCATTTTGGTTCAGCTCGGTGGTACGACCTGAGGATGTACTTTTCCGATTTTCCCTGGAATGATTACTGCTTCCAAAAGAGAAACCCCTATATATGTGCCCAGCGCATCAATGAGGTGATTGATTTTGGAATTCACACATTTCACGTTCTTTCTCTACTCCTCATGCTAAAATGCCTTGATCCAGTCTCTGTTGTTGTCGTGCTGTCAAGGAGAGAGAGGCAGCTTACAAAGGGTTACAAAAAGACTTCGTACTCCTGCTAATCATGATCTTTACATTTCCGTCCGGAATCGCGCCAAATCTATTCTCCGACTAATCAGAAACTCTTTCAGTAGTATAAATTGTCAAAAACTTGCTTTCTCTAATTCTTCCAGACACTGCTAGCACCTAGCCAAATAATCATTTTACTTATTCATGTTTCCCCCATCTCTTAGTTCCGACGACTGCACTGTTGTCACATCTGTTTCTAAGCTGAACTCTTTGCTCAAACTTTCTCTAATAACTCCACTCAGAATGATTCAGGGCATATTCCTCCCACTCATACCCCATATGACTTCACTCTACCAGTTATTAAAATTCTTCAGAGCGATGTTTTATATGCCGTCTCTGGCCTCAATTCTCAGAAGGTTTATGGACCTGATGGGGTGCCTCCTATTGTCCTTAAAAACTGTGCTTTCGTGCTGACACCCTGCCTGGTCAAACTCTTTCGTCTGCCTTTCAACACCTTCCTTTTCTTCTTGCTGAAAGTACGCCTACATACAGCCTGTGCCTAAGAATGGTGACCGTACCAATCCCTCAAACTACCGTCCTATATCTTTACTTTCCTGTCTTTCCGAAGCTTTTGAATCAGTCCTTAACCGGAAAATTCTGAAGCATCTAACAACCTCTGGCTCTCCATCCGATCGCCAGTATGGGTTCCGCAAGTGTCGGAACACACTCTCTGACCCACTCAGCTCCTCCTGGATGTCGTCCAATGAGGCCATGGCCTCGGCGAGAGGGGATCAGGAGAGAGCGAACTGCACCTTCGAGGAGACGGAGAACGGTTTTTGTTGGTCAAAAGGCCCTCCATTTTATACATGAAGGTATTTACCGACTTCATCCACTGTGCACATCCCTGAGTCAAGGAAGGGAAGAACGTGGACGTCCCTGGGAAGGCTTGTTGTTCCTGGGCAGCGACGTATGGGCCCGAGAAGGCCCTGGCCTGGGACTCGTGGCCGGAGAGAGGGGCAGGAGACGCTGTCATATCCTCGTCCACAGCCAACACGACTGATAGCGACCGTAAGCAGCCAGAACCAGAGGACCAAGATGCACGAGATGAGTAGGACTTTCCGGAGGGGCGGGAGGGGGAGTCGAGGCCCAGGGAGACCCCAGAGCTGGATCCGCCCATGAAAGGCTGCCGTCCATGCGGTTGCGGGACTTCAGGGCCGTCGTCCATCGCTCTTTAAGGTCGGCAAAGCCCATCCCCTCCCCCCGCCAGGCGCGGCACTCCTCCATAGGTGAAACTACCCTCCAGCAAGCCTCGGCAGACCGCACACTCTTCCGGACGGTAAAGGTAAGTCAGAAGGCAGGGGGCGTGCGAGGAACAGAACTTATGGCCCCGAGACCTTAATTAAAATCGACGAGCACCCCTGGGCCTCACAGCTTTGCTTGTGGTTACCCTGGAGGAGGAGAGCGTCCAAGTGATAAGGAAAAAGGTGTGAAGCACTTTTTTTTTAATGCACAGGAAGCAACTCAAGGACAACAAAAAGAAAAAGTAGAAAAAAGTCCGCTAATCGTTGCTCCCACAAAGCGAAAAGAAAAGAGTGGCGAAAACGGAGACCAATTTCGAATGGAGAGGTGTCTTGATACACTCTTCTTGAAAGAAGTCAAGTCATAGGCAGGAGAAAATACAGACGAAGGAAGGCTGTTCAAGAGTTTACCAGTGAAGGGAATGAAATAATAAATATGCTGGTTAACTCTTGCATAAGGGGTTTGAACAGTATAGGGGTGAGCTAGAGTAGAAAGTCGGGTGCAGCGGGGCCGTGGGTGGGGGGGAGGTATGCAGTTAGCAAGTTAAGAAGAGCAGTCAGCATGAAAATATCGATAGAAGATAGAAAGAGAGGCAACATGATGGCGGAATTTAAGAGGTAAAAGACAGTAACTGTCAGTAAGAAGAGGGGATCTGATGATATGAAGAGCCTTAGGCTTCACTCTGTCCAAGAGAACTGTGAGTGTGGAGCACCCCCACTCATGAGATGCATACTCCATACGAGGACGGACAAGGCCCTTATATATGGAAAGCATTTGTGCAGGGGAAAATAACTGGCGGAGACAATACAGAACGCCCAACTTCGAGGAAGCTGATTTAATAAAAGAGGAGACGTGAAGTTCCCAGTTGCGATTTTAAGCTAAGGATAGGCCGAGGATGTTAATTGTACAAAAAAGGGACAGCTAAGTGTTGTCGAAGAATAGGGGATAGGTGTTTGGAAGATTGTGTCGAGTTGATAGATGGAAATTTTTTGTTTTTGATGCGTTGAAGGGCTCAAGGTTCCTTCTACCCCAATCAAAAAAAAAAAAAGAGCAAGGTTTGAGGTTAAGCGTTCTACAGCCTCCAGTCTGGAGTCTTGTACGTAAATCCTGTTGTAAGGCTAGAGTGTGAGGGTAGAGTCGTAAGCGTATGAGTGGATAGGACAGTCTGTTGTGGAAAGAAGATCACTGATGAATAACAGGAAGAAAGTGAGTGACAGGACAGAGCCCCGTGGGACACCACTGTTGATAGTTTTAGGGGAAGAACAATGACCGTCTACCACAGCAGAGAGAGAACGGCCGAAAAGTAAACTGGAGATAAAGGAACAGAGAGAAGCTTTCGATATGTTTACCGCGACTGAGAAAGTTTCACCTAAACAGCTAAAGCTGCCCACACACGCATTCTTTGAGACCTGGCGTCAAGAGGCCAATCCCCACAAAATCCTCACCGTGTGTGGGCTCTTGATTCCATTCGTCAGATGGAATTATTCGGCCTCATGGTATTACGTCTGGTTATAAATCCATGTGAGGCCGGGAAGGGATTGGCGTCATTGAAGTCAATCGTCTGTGTGTAGGAGACGGCTCGCGCCAGTCGCTTGAGGCCACGAGAGAGGCAAAAGGAGTGATATCACAGAAATGCTTATCTGTTATTTGCCGTAACTCAACTCATACACGAGATAGGACATTTTGGTTAACACCGTTAAACGCAGCAGTAATTGCAAACTCGAATTTGTTTGTGAAAATTCAATAAATCATAAACTTAATAAAGAGTGACGAGTTGAAGTTGAAGAATCACTCCGTAATCTTTATAACACATTTCACATATAGTTACCATTTTCAGCGGCTATGAAATGAGTACTAAAATAAATAATTTCATCTTATAGAAAAAAGACTCCTGAGCACGGTGGTGTATACAGATTTTTCATAAAACTCCAAATGAGTGAAGCACGGATCTGTTCATTAAAAAAAACTTTTACCTCATCCCTCGTGTGTGCCCACGGGGGTGGGTGCGAGAGTTGTGTTTATAGTGCTCTTCGAGTCGCGTTGCCATGACAACCCTCGCCTCGCTTCGCTTTTTGTGGCCACAGAAATTCGCCTTCAGGACTAGACTATAAATAGTTTCTTATGTAGCAACATAACCCATCGTTATATTCCTTTATTGTTTATATATTGTACAGCCCTGGTCATTTTAACACTGGATGTTGGACGATTTAAAACACAACAATAAATATAACAGTAGGCTATCTGGTTAAATAAATTAAATGCTGATCGCCTACTCCTGAATAAAATAATTAAGGCGTATTTGTGAAGTAAAGAACAACGTACATTTACCTCTCATACACCACACAGTCATGGGCAGGAGGTGATGTTATCATAAACTAAGCAGGATAGAAAACCCCTGCCTTGGTTATGCTCTCAGGAGAGGCACCTACCGCCACGAGAGAGAGAGAGAGAGAGAGAGAGAGAGAGAGAGAGAGAGAGAGAGAGAGAGAGAGAATCTGTCCTCATGTCAATCCTTAACGCCAATAGTCAGCGTGTGTGGGGTTTCGTCTATGATGCCAAGCCTTAAGGCCAGTCCATAAATGATTGTCCTCACAGAATCGTGACGCCAGTCCTCTGCGTGTGTGGGCAGCGAGAGGATGACCAGGAGTCAGTTAAGAAAGCAAGAATATCACCAGTAGAACGCCCCTTGCGGAACCCATAATGGGAATCGGAAAGAATGTTGTAACCCGCAATCCCGGGTCACACAGGGGCGACGACACACTGTTTGCACTAGTAACACTTGACTTAAAATACTGGTACTTTAGGAGTATTTAAAGGAGTTCGTAAATGGGGTGATGAAACGGTGTCGCCTTTCTTATATGTATTTTATTCTACCTTAATACTACTTAATATTACAGAGGGTAAAAATATTGTTTAAACCAGCGACTGGCTTACTAGACTCAATGAGTCTTCAGGTTTTCTTTCACTATTGGTTACTGACGTTAACACTGGTATAATATTGAGTAAAAACTCACACAATAAAGTATCATAGAAATATAATCCTAAGTAAAACTAAGATAATAGAACACAATAGATATGTTAGATACGCTTTCCTCTATGGTACCACATTACTCCATACTCACAGTAGCAACGATGAATGTTCTACCCATGTTGTCTAGGGAAGGACAACTGAGTGTCCAGCAACGAACAGAGTGCTGGTTGATCTGATCTCTTGGCTGCATGAATGCTTTTTATATAGGCATGACATACATACAGACATCACGAGGGTAATACGTCAGGCGTGTGAGTCATACATCAAACTCACACCGAGCTCATACAATAATCTACCTAACCGACATGTGTAATAAGGTCGATTTTAATCCTAGTGTAGCTGTCACGCGGTGACGCAGCTTTGTTTTCATAACATTTTGTTCCGCGGTTGATCGTGTTTTTGGCTTAGAGAGATAAGCGGGTGCGTTAATGGGCAATTACAATTGTGTATAGGTTGGTAAATGAACAGTGCGTGTGGGGACAATCATGTCTTGGAGTCCGTGTTGTGTTTTAGCGGTCGATACCGCTGTTGTCATCGGAAAATATTGCCGGTGAAGATGATGATGACACGAGTGGTGTCGCGGCTCGCGGGGCACCACATACCCCCCCCGTTAAAATCACGCCACGTCCTCGTGGCACGAAGCGGTCCGCCCGGCGGACGACCATGGAGGGCCAAGACGGGGATGGCGGGATCGTGGGGGAGGAGGCCTGCGAGAGACGGGACCTGAAGAGACAGAAGAAGGCCACCCACCGGCGACGAAGACGACGCCGAGGAGCAGCCACCCCACCAAGGGAGGAAGGGGTCGAAGGCGGGGACCGGAGACGGATTCCTGGAGCGCGTGAAGTGCTGGAGGAGGTCCAGCAGGGGGCCAGAGACGACCCGGGCGACGGCGGCGGGGAGGGAAGGGTCAAGGGAGTCTTGGCCAGGAGCGATGAGACCACGTCACGTCCGATGTGGAAGGGGCGCGATGAACCGTCAGCAGGGCGTCACCGTCCATAGTAGCAGAGGCAGGGAGGCTGAAGGCGTCGGAGTGGGCACTACAGCCCATACCGAGGCTGAGGAGACCCGTCCGTTGATGGTCTGCCTGTATTTGGAGACCGGGCTGTCCGGGCAGACCATGGTGACCACCTGGGGAGTATCGGTAGCGAAGACCCAGCCCGCAGGAGACGGGATGAAGACCGGGGGGAAGACTCTGAGGAGAGACTTAGAACACAGCGAGAGGGCGTCTGGGCGATCGAGAAAGAGAGCGATCTCGCAGCGTTGGACAGAAGTCGAGTAGACAGGGGCGACAGGGGGACATACATAGAGCAGGTGGTGTTTAGTACAGCGGTCCAAGGAGTCCAAGAGCATATAGTGAGTGCGGTCTTCAGAAACCGCAAGGTAAGTGGAAAGCGTGTCGGTGTGCAGAAAATATGGCGTGCCATCAAGATGAAAAAGGCAACGCGTCCATTTTAAACACATCGAACACGTCAGAGGGATCCCCTTTCATGGGGATTTGTAAGTAGAAGTGAAGGGTTCCTGAGGAAAGCGTACCTTTAGAAATAACCCTAGAGACATCTCTATACAATGCTAAATATTCATGTGCTGCAGGGAAAAGTAAGCCTGGATAATGGAGTGACGCATTGCTGAGCACACGAAATAGTACATCATTTGGAAGGAGGAGAGGGGAAACCTGCGTTTGGGACAGCTGCTGAAGGCCAAGCTTGAGATTCAGAGTATCATGATTTAGGTCACTAAGTGCCAACTGAATGAGAAGGATAGTCTCCAAAATACGCATTTCCTTCAATTTGCAAGGTTTTAGTGAGAACTGACGGATAATAGCTGAGGCCAAAGCCGAGGCGGACTCTAGACGGGAGATGGCAGAATGAATATGACGGAGGTCCCGAACTGTGGCGTTGAGGACTTCCTGATGGAGGTTGTTGACGTCTCGTCTGTGGACAGAGTGTAGAGCTGGGAGAGCTTCCGTGTATCACATCTATTTGGGCCTGAGTGGCCGTACCGAAAAGGAGGTTTGCTACCGAGCCAAGGAAATCCACGGCCCCTCGCTTCTGGCGAGTCCGAAACGGGCTTCCATCTCTACCACTCATAGCCGACAGAAAGCTGTTAAGATCTTTGAATAACTTCTCAAACTCAATGTGAAAAGAGTCTAGAGTGCGCCTGAGTAGACCAAAAGTAGGGAACGATTGATTCATATGTTCAATCGACCATGAAACTTCCGCTGTTAGATTTGCCACGTTGATGAGAGGACGTTGGATGTCGTCCGTCTTGATGACGACGGGGACAACATAGTACCGTCCTGTCAACAGCATCTTAAAGACTGGGGAGAAGACGAGGCCGGGACGAATGGGCTGCTCCCGGGAGGGATCAAGGGAAGACAAGGAGAGGGCAACACCCAGGATCTGTAATTATAGGGGGCATCAGTTCGTTGGTCGTTGGCGATACTCAAGAGGGCGGTCCATTACATTGGGGAGAGAAGGGGGTACCGTATTGGATCGTAATGAGCGACTGACACAGGGCTCTGAAGGAGCTGAGGGAACCAATGAGGGGACCTCTGAAGCATCTGAGGGGACAGGAGCCGGTGAGGAGAGCTCGGAAGGAGCTGGAAGGGACAATGGCAGCGGCTCCTCGGGGGAATAAGTCATGGGGAGTGGGTCCACTTCTACTACTTGATCAGGGAGAGGGTATGCACGCCTGACATTAGGAGAGTCATGGAAGCCAAGAGAGTCCTCGTGAACGACCTGAACATTATTTGTGTGAACTGTCTTGATCTTACCACCTCTAACCTGACGCAGTCGTAAGACTACAGGGCTTATTTTTTCTAGCACCCTAAAAGGTCCATTGAACAAGGGCTGGAGCTTCTTTGGTTCGCCCTTTGTACATACATGCCTTAAGTAGACCCGATCTCCTACCACCACCTGTTTGGGTTTGGATTTCCTAAACATTCTTTCTGACTACTGCCATCCTATATCTATATTGGTCTGACATAGTTTATAGGTCCGCTGCGCGACACTAGAAGTAAATGCTTTATAGCTGTCAACATCATAACAAGGTTGGAGTTTATTCTCAAGCACTTCAAAAGGAACATTTGGGTCCCGAGAGAAAAGCAAGAAAAATGGTGAATCTTTCAGAACACGATGGTAGGCAGTGTTGTAGGCGTGTGTTGCAACCGGAAGCATTTGGTCCCAGATACCGCGATTGTCCTCGCACAAAGTTCTCAAGATATTTATTAAGGTGCCATTAGGCCTTTCTATCACCCCGTTTGCAGACGGGTGATAAGGAGTTGTCCTTAGATGATCAATCTGTAACAACTGAGTCAACTCTCGTAAGAGAGTGTTGACGAACTCCTTTCCTTGATCCGTGACTAGAATCGGCGGGATGCTGTGTACACAGACTACGTTCTTGTAGAGAACGCAGCTGCCACTTCCTTGGCTGCCTTCGTACGAAGGGGGGTTGCTACCAAGAAGCGTGACAGGACGTCTATCACTGTCAGTACATACCTATAGCCTTCGTCTGAAACAGACAAAGGTCCGACAATATCCATATGGACTCTGTCAAACTGTTGGCCAACCTCTGGATACCTCATAAGTGGAGCTGGCGGGGATCCCCTCTTCTTAAACCGACAACAGACAGGACAAGATCTGACATATTGCTCCACGTCCGCCTTCATTCCCGGCCAGTACGCAAACTTGCGACAGCGTGCCAACGTAACCTTAGTGCCTCCATGCCCTGCAGGTAGCATGGAATGCGCCAAAGCTAACGCGTTAGGAATGTAGCTTGGTGGAACGATAACCAGTCTTTTCTGCTTGTTGTATTCATCGCAAACATCGCGGTAGAGAATGCCGTTCTCTACACACACTTCACTAAGAGGCAGTTTTTTGAAGTGCCTCTTAGTTGCATTTAACGTTACATTGCTCCTCTCTGCAACCTTTCTCATCTCTCTCATGTACGTTACCACCGGTGGTTTGTTCAAAATCATGCTTCAATTCTCTCAGTTCAGGATCGCGATCCTGGTGCTCCATGAGTCCAGCAAGACTCAATGGAGAAACTTATCCTGTTTGTCATGTCCCTCCGGAGAGGCGACAGACATGTCCTGTCCACCCGTAAGGGTGACAGACATAATTCGAGCATCCAATTCGCCTTCTATCACGTCGCTCTCCTGATTCCTAATCCTTGACAAAAATCTGCTACCATGTTGCTGGAGCCTGGGAGATAATCAATACTAAAGTCAAATTCTCCTAGAAGTGTCTGCCAGCGTGCAATCCTGCTGCTAGGTACTGTGCTTTTTAACAGCCAAGTCAGTGGTCTATGGTCCGACAGGATGTGTATCCTATAACCCAAGATAAGGGGTCGGTTAGTACTGAGGCCATAGATGACTGCTAAAGCTTCTCTCTCTACCGCTGAGTAGTTACGTTCTGCTCCATTCAGGGTTCTACTAAAATATGCTATGGGACGTAAACTACCATTTTCATCCTTTTGTTGCAACACACCACCTATTGCCTTATCTGACGCATCTGTGGTGAGATTGAAGGGCTTCCGGAAATCCGGAAAGGCTAAAACAATGTCAGTCGTTAGACTGTTCTTTAGTGTGCTAAATGCATGCAATGCCTCTTCATTCCACTCCAGATGTGTCTTATCATTCTTGGTTACTTTCCTCCCTTTGAGTAAATTATTAAGTGGGGATGCTATCTTGGCAAAGTCTTTAATGAATTTCCTATAAAAGTTAACCAATCCCAGGAAACCTTGAAGTTCTTTGACTGTTTTCGGAGGAGTGAGTTGTTGCACCGCCTGTACCTTTGAGGGCTGAGGCTTCAAGCCAGAAGCACTAACAATGTGACCCAGATAATCTACTTGCTCTTTGAAAAAGGAACACTTATCTAGTCTTAAGGACAGGTGAGCCTTCTGCAGTCTGTCCAAGACGGCATGGAGGTTCTTTAGGTGATGGTCCATGTCTTTCCCTTGTACTATCAAATCATCAAGGTATACATGTACAATTCTTCCTGTCAGACCTATGAGAACTTGATTCATGATCCGTTGATAGGCTGCAGGTGCTGTTTTTAATCCAAAGGGACTGTAGTGAATTCATAGAGGCCATAAGGTGTCGTGAAGGCTGTCAAGTGTTTAGATTCCTCTGCCAATGGGACTTGGTGGTAGCCCTGGCGCAAATCAAGGGAGGTGAATACTTTACTTTCCCCTAACTGTTGCAAAATGAGGTTAATGTTAGGGAGTGGATGTTTGTCATCAATCAATTCATCGTTCAGAGCGCGGAAGTCGAGACAAAGTCTGACTCCACCATCCTTTTTAGCAACAGGGACTAGAGGTGCGCTGTAGGGTGACGCACTAGGGCGTATAATACCCTGGGCCTCAAGGTCCTTGAGCTGAATCTCTATTTCTTTATGATATTTTACTGGTATTGGGTATGGCTTTTTATATATAGGCTTGTCATTTTTAGCCTTAAAGTGTGAACATAATAGGGGTAATAGTGAGTGGCTCGTTTTTAGAGCAAACACATCAGGATACTTTGGGTTAAGCCCTTCAGACAGCAGTTTTCCTGTTGTGAGGGTAAAATAGCTCGTCTATCAGCTTATCGAGTACCATCTGCTTACTTGACTGGGTGACAGGCGGCTTTGTAGCTGTTTTGTGACAGCCGCTACACATTCATTAGTCGATGATTGATAGTATTCTGAGTGACAAGAATAAATGTGTCCCATCACTTCACCTGTTGGCATCTCAATAGTTTCTTCAGTTGGGTTAGCATAGGGAATGATGAATTTACCTTTGGTTTGTTTGACGTTAGGAGTTAAGGTTACTAACCCGGGAAATAAAATGAAGAAGGGATATCATTGGACCTTGGGAGAAATAAGGCTTGCTGGGCTCTGCCAATCTCTGCCTCCAGAGTGACATACCCTGCCGTGCCTGGTAGCAAGGACGCCACGTTAATAGCGTATGCTTTCACTGGTACTTCCTCCATCTCGTCTAAAGTAGGCTTATGGTCGGTTAGTCAATCTTCTGGGTACGGGCTCATATCGTCCGCAGCCAGGGAATGTACTTCCACTGGGTAGGCGCCCACCATTACACTAAACTGCCCAGGTGTGTCCAGCGGTGCAGCTACCACATTTTGTCTCCACATAAATTCTAGGCCCAACAAAACTGCTGTTGGTAACACTATACCTTGTGATATTACTACAAATTTTTCTATAATTTCTCCGTGCCCAAAGTCTACTACTACTTCGGCTAGTCCTTTATTAGGGATTGGAGTCCGATCTACCCCTTGTATGGAGAGAGGTTCTGTAACTATCATCTTCCCGCCTACCTTCCTAAATAAATCTTCTTCTATTAGGGACGCTCCTGCTCCTGTGTCTAGCATTGCGTAAACCATCTCCTTTGGTGCATTAGCGCCTACGCACAATCTCAACGTGAGGGCGTTGGTAGGGCCGTGGACTGCCGCAGCTACTCTGGGGTCGTTTTTTTTTTGTTCTTCTCGTGGTCAGGGTTGAGCCAGGAGCTACGGGGTGAGGGACCGGCCGTGTACTCCGGGCGCCAGGCAGCGCAAGGCGAGACAGGCTGACGCCTGTTTCGAGTGGGCTGGTACTGAGGGTACCGAGAGCCCGTTGGTGGGTGGTAGGCACCCCTATACTGCCTTCCATATGTGCAATCACGAGCCATGTGTCCTACATACCCACAAGCATAACATGTAGGTGGCGTGGGCGCGTTCCCATATGGGCGTGTAGGTGGCGCGGCGTGCCGTCCTCCCCTTTGGGTTATCGGGTAACGTGACTGGCCTGGAGGGCGTGGAGGACGGGCTTGTGAGACATGTTTGGGTCCGGATGCCTGGGTGGAACAGACGTTCAGCACTTTTATTTCTTTGGCGATATCGGCATCGGATAGCTTCGACTCTGGATAAGCTTTAATATACTCATACCTTTCTTTAATACCTTCTGTGGGTCCCCTTTTCTTCCTCCGTTAGGATGAGTAAGAGGCCGGAGGAAAGCCTCTGAGCCGTAAAGCGGTTATCTCAGTTAGCAAACTGGCATTGTCAGGCTTGAGAGCGATCAACTCGTCTCTCAATGTCTCCAGGCGGATGAGGAAGGTGCGGATGTTTTCTCCTGTCCGCCGTTTTGCCTCTCCCAATTCTTTCTGGAGGACCGAAAGGTCCTTACTGTGGGAAACACACGTAGGAAGTCTTCCTTTACTTTTTCCCAATCCTGTCCACATCTAGTGATACAACCGAGGAGATGATCGCGCTGCTCCCAGGGCATATTGTTTGGCTAACTCAATCTTTCCGGTAGTGTCCCAATTTGCCTGTGTCCGGCTTTCAATATCCTCTATCCATTTCTTTGCTAGCTTATGGCATGGGAGGTTTGGTGCTTTGCTACTTTTTTCTTCTCCACCACAAAAATATAAGAGTCCCTGCACTCTACTAAAATCATTCAAGGTATGACGGCTAAGTAGCGTGACAAGATCATCATGGGCAAGGGTGATCGATTTTCCATCTTCTTTTTTGGGGGGAGGGTTCTTGCCTTCGTCTGGCATTTTTAACTCTAAAGTCTTATTCCCGTAATTCCAAGAATAACTGTCTTCTCCCTCGCTTTCGGATGTGGACATACACCAGTACAATACCAATATAAACCAATATAAATCGCAAGTTTCACCACAAGTTTCACCACAAGTTTCACCACATGTTTCACCACATGTTTCACCACCCCACACCTGACACCAATGTTGTAACCCGTAATCCGGGTCACACAGGGGCGACGACACACTGTTTGCACTAGTAACACTTGACTTAAAATACTGGTACTTTAGGAGTATTTAAAGGAGTTCGTAAATGGGGTGATGAAACGGTGTCGCCTTTCTTATATGTATTTTATTCTACCTTAATACTACTTAATATTACAGAGGGTAAAAATATTGTTTAAACCAGCGACTGGCTTACTAGACTCAATGAGTCTTCAGGTTTTCTTTCACTATTGGTTACTGACGTTAACACTGGTATAATATTGAGTAAAAACTCACACAATAAAGTATCATAGAAATATAATCCTAAGTAAAACTAAGATAATAGAACACAATAGATATGTTAGATACGCTTTCCTCTATGGTAATTCTTCACTCCATACTCACAGTAGCAACGATGAATGTTCTACCCATGTTGTCTAGGGAAGGACAACTGAGTGTCCAGCAACGAACAGAGTGCTGGTTGATCTGATCTCTTGGCTGCATGAATGCTTTTTATATAGGCATGACATACATACAGACATCACGAGGGTAATACGTCAGGCGTGTGAGTCATACATCAAACTCACACCGAGCTCATACAATAATCTACCTAACCGACATGTGTAATAAGGTCGATTTTAATCCTAGTGTAGCTGTCACGCGGTGACGCAGCTTTGTTTTCATAACATTTTGTTCCGCGGTTGATCGTGTTTTTGGCTTAGAGAGATAAGCGGGTGCGTTAATGGGCAATTACAATTGTGTATAGGTTGGTAAATGAACAGTGCGTGTGGGGACAATCATGTCTTGGAGTCCGTGTTGTGTTTTAGCGGTCGATACCGCTGTTGTCATCGGAAAATATTGCCGGTGAAGATGATGATGACACGAGTGGTGTCGCGGCTCGCGGGGCACCACAAGAAGATCGAAAGTGGATAGGTGCTTTTGAATCTTCTGGTTAAGGATCGACTCAATAGCTTTAGAGTTTAGATAGACAGGAAAGTAGAGCTATTAGGCAGCGAATGGAGAAGGGTGGTGGTGGGTGTGAGGGGGGACGTAGAGCAGCAACAAAAACACCGCACTCCGTCCTGCCATTTGACCAGCAGGCAGAAGGGGGGAGGGACGGCAAAGCTCCAGCGGTGCAACTCCAGAAGGCAGGATCAGCAAAACTCAACCCCTTGCCTTCAACCAGCGAGTGGTGAAGGGGGAGGGGAAGTGCAGGCCAGGGTTCCAAGAAAGACCGTGACCCAACTCTACTTCCTGGGCAGGAAGATAGTAGAGAAGGGCAAGGAGGAGGGGCTGGTAGCAAAAGTTACAAATCGCAGCACCCTACTAACGGTTTCAGGGGCCGTGTTCCCCTGTTTTTCGCAAATAAAACTTTAACAAAGCGTCGGACAAGGATGTTATTTTGGCAGTGAATGTTTGAGACCCCGACCTAATGGGCAAAAATATGATTTGATGATTTGGTGTCACATGTGGATAATGAAGCACTTATAAGAGTAAATTTAGGGTAAACTTGGCTAAAAGTTAGAGGCACTGTGAGCGAGGCTAACCCCGCCCCACTCATCTTCTCGTGACGTCGATGTGACGTTTAGCTCTGACGTATGAGTAATCATCCATCCAACCAGCAATTATGTCTTACTGCTTCACACACACACACACACACACACACACACACACACACACACACACACACACACACACACACACACACACCATAGCAATATTTAATCTACTGTAAATATAGATGTTCCTTATATGGACTATCAGTTGGGGAGATACGGTTTTACTCGAAGGAAATTACTTATCATTTACATGGAAAATGTGACTATTGGTAGTACATGCTGCATGTATGTAAGCGAGCAGTAGTTTCTGGTTTCATCCATTGTTGGTTCACCAACCTCCCCCAAACCCAACCTTTCCTTCCTCACACAATCATCCCCACTCAACTATCCAACAACACCTTTGTCGTTGGCGGGGCTAGCTTCGCTCACAGTGCCTCTAACTTTTAGCCAAGTTTATCCTAGATTTACTCTTATAAGTGCTTCATTATCCACATGTGACACCAAATCATATTTTTGCCCATTAGATCGGGGTCTCAAATATCCACTGCCAAAATAACATCCTTGTCCGAAGCTTTGTTAAAGTTTTATTTGCGAAAAACAGGGGAACATTGCCCCTGAAACCGTTAGTAGGTGCCATCAACCACACCCACCCACCGACCTATCGCCGATAGTGCAGAGAGGGGCGGGGGAGGAGGGGCTAAGTTGCGACGGCTACGAAGCAAAGCAACCTCGGCGCCATAGCCTCCCCCCCTCCCCCCCCAAAAAAAAAAACACACACACACACACATACTCTACCTATCATAGATAGTGCGGAGTGGGGCCGGGAAGCCCTCGGTACCAAAGTCCACACAATTAACCACTCCACCTATTGTAGACAGTGCAGAGTGGGGCGGGGAAGGAAGGACTGAATAGCGACAGCTACGAGACAAGGCACCATCGGCACCATAGCCCCCCCCCACACACACACACACATTCCACCTATCATAGACAGTGCAGTGTGGAGCCGGGAAGCCCTCGGTACCAGAGTCCTCACCCTTACCCACTCCACCTACTGTAGACAGTGCACAGTTGGGCGGGGGAGGAGAGGATGAGTAGCGACAGCTGCGAGACAACGCACCCTCGGCGCCATAAACCATACACACACACACACACACACACACACACAGTACACACAATCTCTCTCTCTCTCTCTCTCTCTCTCTCTCTCTCTCTCTCTCTCTCTCTCTCTCTCTCTCTCTCTCTCTCTCTCTCACACACACACACACACAGGCGGTGGGTGAATGGTTAGCGTACGGGCCCTGCATTAACCGCGTGATGGACGACGCGGGTTCGGATCCGCCGCTATCACCTTGGAATTTTTAGTCACCACCGAGTGGCTTAAGACTACCCACATGCTGCCCTGAATATCACCCATCAACCCGGACTCAAGAGGAAACCGTCCAAGTAAAACATGAACGAGCTCCGGGGGGACAGCATGAGCCAAGAAAATATGGCGCCACTATAAAACACTTGCTTGCGCTATGACGGGCTGCTGCCGACTATCATCCAGGCCCCTCAAGAAAGGCTACCACCGCTATAAGCTAGCACGTAAAAAAAAAATGAGTACAGAGTGGGGCGGGGGTGGGGGCGATGGGTAGCGACAACTACGAGACAACGCACCCTCGACGACATAAACCACGGACACACACACACACACACACACACACACACACACACACACACACACACACTCCACTTATCTTTGATAGTGCAGAATGGGGCGGGTGAGGAGGGGTTGAATAGCGACAGCTACGAGACAACGCACCTTCGGCGCAATAAACCACACACACACACACACACACACACACACACACACACACATACACACACACACACACACATACCTTCCACCTATTGTTGATGGTGCAGAGTGTGGGGGGAAAACCTTTGGCGCCAATGTACACACCCACATCTACACATTCTATCTGATCGCCAGTATGGGTTCCGCAAGGGGCGTTCTACTGGTGATCTTCCCTTCCTAACTGACTTTTGGTCATCCTCTCTTAGCCGCTTCGGTGAAACCTTTGCTATTGCGCTGGACATATCAAAAGCCTTTGATAGAGTCTGGCACAAATCTTACTTTCCAAACTACCCTCCTACGGTTTCTATCCTTCTCTCTGTACCTTTATCTCAAGCTTCCTCTCTGACCGTTCTATTTCTGCTGTGGTAGACGGTCACTGCTCTTCTCCTAAACCTATTAATAGTGGTATTCCACAGGGTTCTGTCCTATCTCCCACTCTCTTTCTGTTGTTCATTAATGATCTTTCCAAAAAGAACTGTCCTGTCCATTCTTACGCCGATGACTCTACTCTGCATTACTCAACTTCTTTTAATAGAAGACCCACCCAACAGGAACTAAATGATTCCAGGATGGAGGCGGCAGAACGCTTAGCCTCAGACCTTTCTATTATTTCCGACTGGGGCAAGAACAACTTGGTGTCCTTCAACGCCTCAAAAACACAGTTTCTCCACCTATCCACTCGACACAATCTTCCAAATAACTATCCCCTATTCTTTGACAACACTCAGCTGTCACCTTCTTGAACACTAAACATCCTCGGTCTATCCTTATCTCAAAATCTCAACTGGAAACTTCATATCTCCTCTCTCGCTAAATCAGCTTCCTCGAGGCTGTACGTTCCGTACCGTCTCCGCCAGTTCTTCTCCCCCGTACACTTGCTATCCATTTACAGGGGCCTTGTCCGCCCTCGTATGGAGCATGCATCTCACGTGTGGAGGGGCTCCACTCACACAGCTCTCTTGGACAGAGTGGAGTCTAAGGCTCTTCGTCTCATCAACTCTCCTCCTTTTACTGATAGTCTTCTACCTCTTAAATTTCGCCGCCATGTTGCCTCTCTTTCTATCTTCTATCGATATTTTCATGGTGACTGCTCTTCTGTACTTGCTAACTGCATGCCTCCCCCCCTCCCGTGGCCTCGCAACACACGACTTCCTACTCAAGCTCATCGCTTTACTGTCCAAATCTCTGACGCAAGAGTTAACCAGCATCTTCACTCTTTAATCCCTCACGCTGGTAAACTCTGGAAAAATCTTCCTTCATCTGTATATCCCCCTGCCTACAACTTGAACTCTTTCAAGAGGAGGGTATCAGGACACCTCTCCTCCCGAAATTGAACTCTGTTTTTGGACACTTCTTTGACTTCTGTTCGGGAGCAGTAAGTAGCGGGCTTTTTTTCACATCTGTTACCTTTTTTTATGCCCTTGAACTGACTCCTCTGCTGTAAACACACACACACACACACACACACACACACACACACACACACACACACACACACACACACACACTTCATCTATCGTAGATAGTGCAGAATAGGGCGGGGTTGAGGTGGCAGAGTAGCGACAGTTACGAAACAACACAACTTTGGCGCAATAAACCACACACACACACACACACACACACACACACACACACACACACACACACACACAAGAACACAAACAAACACACACACACACACACACACACTCCACCTATCTTTGATAGTGCGGAGTGGGGCGGGAAAGAGCCAGGCTGTTACCCGTTTTTAAAGTATTTACTTCTTAAAGTAGTTTTTATTTTTTTTATTTTTTATTTTTTTTTACGTTGTTGCCTATTGCGCCGGTAGGCATCTTCCTGGTGGGGCCTGATGGTCGGCCCAAGGCTTCTTCCAGGTGGGACCTGATGGTCGGCCCAGCCCGTTCTGGCGCAGGCGAGTGTTTATAGTGGCGCCATCTTGCAGTGGCTCATGCTGCCCCCCAGAACTCGTTCTTGATTCGCTTGGACGGCTTCCTCTAGAGTCCGAGTTGATGGGTGGTCTTCAGGACAGCATGTGGGTAGTTTTAAGCCACTCGGCGGTGACTGAAAAATCCGAGTGGTAGCGTGGGGATTCGAACCCGCGTCGTCCATCACGCGGTGAATGTGGGCCCAGTACGCTTCCAGTTCGGCCACCGCCTACCCAAGTTAGTTTTATGTGTTAAGTTTAAGGCGCGAACTGTTATCTCACTCGTCACAGGGCCGGTGTTCCCGTTGTCTGCTTCACAAGAGGATTGTAGTAGGTGAGATAACAGAATAGCCCTTTAAGTTAAGTGATGTGGATTATGTTGTGGCCGAGCGGTAGCCGTTATAAGTTCACTTTAGTTCACTTTAGTTCTCTCTCTCACAGGGACATGAAAATGCTGTGCTGTATTTTAACTATATGAACAGTTTTACACAATAGTTTATGTGAGCGAATCGCACGAAGATAAGCAAGCCACACCCAGCGCGCGGAGCGGCTGATCAACGCCCGCTACCCGCTGCCCAGTGTTTTCTCTCCCGTCTTCGCGTTGTTCGCACATACAGTAGCACATACAGTCATACACTCATATACACATGACGAGATATGTATTACATTTTTGGGGGGGGTATTTTTCTATTTTACTCCTCATTTTACTAGTAACTCTTTTAATGGCAAGAATCAACAAATGATGATATATATATTACAAGTCCATATACGAAGGGCAGTTGACTTACCATGGAGAAAGAGTCGATGACCAGCATGGGCAGGAAAGAGTAGTCGAACCAATGATGGGCAGCGAAGGAATGAGCTGAAGCGAGATTTGCTATGGGAGGTCGGCCCATCAGGAGAGGCGGAGCTGCCGACGGCAGTTTTTACTTCACTATATATGTCTACTCTATGTGTATAATTATGTCATCGGGAGACAATATTATACCTTATATTAACTCATTGGGAAGGCAGTGGCTGAGTGGTTAGCGTGCCGGCGCGGCGTCCGGAAGATCCAGGAGGGACGCGGGTTCGAATCCTGGCCATCAAACGGCTGGGATTTTTCAGTTAACGCCGAGTGGCCTAAGACTACCCACATGCTGCCCTGAAGACCACCTATCAACCCGAACTCCAGATTAGGCCTACCTCTCCAAAGAGAGGCTAAGAGATGCGCTCCGGGGGACAGTATAAGCCAAAAAAAGATGGCGCCACTATAAACACTCGTCAGCGCCACAACGGACTGGGCCGACCATCAGGCCCTACCAGTGAAAAAGCCTAACGGCGCAATAATCCGCGACGTATACAAAAAAAAAAAAAAAATAAATAAATAAATAAATAACATGACAATATTTTAAATAATAAAAAAAAATCACGCTTAATTGACTTATAATTATTATAGTTTTCATACGCGTTTCGGTAGAGGTGCCATGTTATTGATAACAAGCTTGTCGGGTCATGTCTCATTATGTTATCTTAAAAGTATGTCAAAACAAACATTTATTTTCACATTCCTCGATTACAGACGTCTGTTTTTCTTTCTATACAATAACTAGCTAATGTATTGTAACATCAAGATATGGATAAAGATATTATACAGCAGACATATAATTAAAGGAAGACTCATACATAATTCGCATCATATATAAGAAAAAAAAAAGAAAAAAAAAAGGAGTTCATCTGCTGCAACTAAACGAGAATGTTGTTTCATAAAATTTTACTTCTCACAGGACGGGTGTTCATGGACCTGTGGAAATCAGAAGGCATCACAAAAATTTCACATGCGAAGACTGTGTAAACCATAACTCCTCCCACGGACATAGCATATCAATTGAAATAATGCTGAGCATCTCCGACTCACATGAATCAGAAAACTCCGAGTCCTCTGGGAACCACAACTCTGGATGCGATAATGATGTTAACTGCAATGAGAGTAGCGACTCTAGTGAAGATTCCAGCGAAATTACTTGTGAAGAGAGCAATGAAAACATAACTGAAGACACAACTGAAGACACAAGTGAAGATACAACTGAAAACACAACTGAAGACACAACTGAAGACACCACTGAGGACACAACTGAGGACACAACTGAAGACACAACTGAGGACACAACTGAGGACACAACTGAGGACACAACTGAAGACACAACTGAAGACACAAGTGAAGATACAACTGAAAACACAACTGAAGACACAACTGAAGACACCACTGAGGACACAACTGAAGACACAACTGAAGACACAACTGAGGACACAACTGAAGACACCACTGAAGACACAACTGAAGACACAACTGAAGACACCACTGAGGACACAACTGAAGACACAACTGAAGACACAACTGAAGAAACAACTGAGGACACAACTGAGGACACGACTGAAGACACCACTGAAGACACAACTGAGGACACAACTGAGGACACAACTGAAGACACAACTGAAGACACCACTGAAGACACCACTGAAAACACAACTGAAGACACAACTGAAAACACCACTGAAGACACCACTGAAGACACAACTGAGGACACAACGGAAGACACAACTGAGGACACAACTGAAGACACAACTGAAGACACAACTGAGGACACAACTGAAGACACAACTGAAGACACAACTGAGGACACAACTGAAGACACAACTGAAGACACAACTGAAGAAACCACTGAGGACACAACTGAAGACACAACTGAAGACACCACTGAAGACACAACTGAAGACACAACTGAGGACACAACTGAAGACACAACTGAAGACACCACTGAAGACACCACTGAAGACACAACTGAGGACACAACTGAAGACACAACTGAAGACACAACTGAAGACACAACTGAAGAAACAACTGAAGACACAACTGAGGACACAACTGAAGACACAACTGAAGACACAACTGAGGACACAACTGAAGACACAACTGAAGAAACAACTGAAGACACAACTGAGGACACAACTGAAGACACAACTGAAGACACAACTGAGGACACCACTGAAGACACAACTGAAGACACCACTGAAGAAACAACTGAAGACACAACTGAGGACACCACTGAAGACACAACTGAAGACACAACTGAGGACACAACTGAAGACACAACTGAGGACACAACTGAAGACACCAATGAAGACACCACTGAAGACACAACTGAAGACACAACTGAGGACACAACTGAAGACACAACTGAAGACACAACTGAAGAGACAAATGAGGACACAACTGAAGACACAACTGAAGACACCACTGAAGACACAACTGAAGACACAACTGAAAACACAACTGAGGACACAACTGAAGACACAACTGAAGACACAACTGAGGACACAACTAAAGACACAACTGAGGACACAACTGAAGACACCACTGAAGACACAACTGAGGACACAACTCATGACACAACTGAAGACACCACTGAAGACACCACTGAAGACACAACTGAAGACACAACTGAGGACACAACTGAAGACACAACTGAGGACACAACTGAGGACACAACTGAAGACACAACTGAGGACACAACTGAGGACACAACTGAAGACACAACTGAGGACACAACTGAAGACACAACTGAAGACACAACTGAGGACACAACTGAGGACACAACTGAAGACACATCTGAGGACACAACTGAGGACACAACTGAAGACACAACTGAGGACACAACTGAGGACACAACTGAAGACACAACTGAAGACACAACTGAGGACACAACTGAAGACACAACTGAGGACACAACTGAAGACACAACTGAGGACACAACTGAGGACACAACTGAAGACACCACTGAAGACACAACTGAAGACACAACTGAGGACACAACTGAAGACACCACTGAAGAGACAACTGAAGACACAATTGAAGACACCACTGAGGACACAACTGAAGACACAACTGAGGAGACAACTGAAGACACAACTGAGGACACAACTGAAGACACAACTGAAGTCACAACTGAAGACACCACTGAAGACACCACTGAGGACACAACTGAGGACACAACTGAGGACACAACTGAAGACACAACTGAAGACACAACTGAGGACACAACTGAAGACACTACTGAAGACACCACTGAAGAAACCACTGAGGACACAACTGAAGACACAACTGAGGACACAACTGAGGACACAACTGAAGACACAACTGAAGACACAACTGAAGAAACCACTGAGGACACAACTGAAGACACAACTGAAGACACAACTGAAGACACAACTGAAGAAACCACTGAGGACACAACTGAAGACACAACTGAAGACACAACTGAAGAAACCACTGAGGACACAACTGAAGACACAACTGAAGACACAACTGAGGACACAACTGAGGACACAACTGAAGACACAACTGAGGACACAACTGAGGACACAACTGAAGACACAACTGAAGAAACCACTGTGGACACAACTGAAGACACAACTGAAGACACAACTGAGGACACAACTGAGGACACAACTGAAGACACAACTGAAGACACAACTGAAGAAACCAATGAGGACACAACTGAAGACACAACTGAAGACACAACTGAGGACACAACTGAAGACACAACTGAAGACACAACTGAGGACACAACTGAAGACACAACTGAGGACACCACTGAAGACACAACTGAGGACACAACTGAGGACACAACTGAAGACACAACTGAGGACACAACTGAAGACACAACTGAGGACACAACTGAAGACACCACTGAAGACACCACTGAAGACACAACTGAGGACACAACTGAGGACACAACTGAGGACACAACTGAACACACCACTGAAGACACCAATGAAGACACAACTGAAGACACAACTGAAAAGACAACTGAAGATACAACTGAGGACACAACTGAAGACACAACTGAGGACACCACTGAAGACACAACTGAGGACACAACTGAGGACACAACTGAAGACACAACTGAAGACACAACTGAAGACACAACTGAGGACACAACTGAGGACACAACTGAAGACACAACTGAGGACACCACTGAAGACACAACTGAGGACACAACTGAGGACACAACTGAAGACACAACTGAGGACACAACTGAAGACACCACTGAAGACACCAATGAAGACACAACTGAAGACACAACTGAAGAGACAACTGAAGATACAACTGAGGACACAACTGAAGATACAACTGAGGACACAACTGAAGACACAACTGAGGACACCACTGAAGACACAACTGAAGACACAACTGAGGACACAACTGAAGACACAACTGAGGACACCACTGAAGACACCACTGAAGACACAACTGAGGACACAACTGAGGACACAACTGAAGACACAACTGAGGACACCACTGAAGACACAACTGAGGACACAACTGAGGACACAACTGAAGACACAACTGAGGACACAACTGAAGACACCACTGAAGACACCACTGAAGACACAACTGAGGACACAACTGAGGACACAACTGAGGACACAACTGAACACACCACTGAAGACACCACTGAAGACACAACTGAAGACACAACTGAAGATACAACTGAGGACACAACAGAAGACACCACTGAAGACACAACTGAGGACACAACTGAAGATACAACTGAGGACACAACTGAAGACACCACTGAAGACACCACTGAGGACACAACTGAGGACACAACTGAAGACACCACTGAAGACACAACTGAGGACACAACTGAAGACACAACTGAGGACACAACTGAAGACACCACTGAAGACACAACTGAAGACACAACTGAAGACACCACTGAGGACACAACTGAAGACACAACTGAAGACACCACTGAAGACACCACTGAGGACACAACTGAAGACACCACTGAAGACACCACCGAAGACACAACTGAAGGCACAACTGAGGACACAACTGAAGACACAACTGAAGACACAACCGAAGAAACCACTGAGGAGACAACTGAAGACACAATTGAAGACACAACTGAAGACATAACTGAAGACACAACTGAAGACACAACTGAAGAAACCACTGAAGACACCACTGAAGACACCACCGAAGACACAACTGAAGGCACAACTGAGGACACAACTGAAGACACAACTGAAGACACAACTGAAGAAACCACTGAAGAGACAACTGAAGACACAATTGAAGACACAACTGAAGACATAACTGAAGACACAACTGAAGACACAACTGAAGAAACCACTGAGGACACAACTGAAGACACAACTGAAGACACCACTGAAGACACAACTGAAGACACAACTGAGGACACAACTGAAGACACAACTGAAGACACAACTGAGGACACAACTGAAGACACAACTGAAGACACAACTGAAGACACCACTGAGGACACCACTGAAGACACAACTGAAGACACCACTGAAGAAACAACTGAAGACACAACTGAGGACACCACTGAAGACACAACTGAAGACACAACTGAGGACACAACTGAAGACACAACTGAGGACACAACTGAAGACACCAATGAAGACACCACTGAAGACACAACTGAAGACACAACTGAAGACACAACTGAAGACACAACTGAAGAGACAACTGAGGACACAACTGAAGACACAACTGAAGACACAACTGAAGAGACAACTGAAGACACAACTGAAGACACAACTGAAGACACCACTGAAGAGACAACTGAAGACACAACTGAGGACACAACTGAAGACACAACTGAAGACTCCACTGAAGACACCACTGAAGACACAATTGAAGACACAACTGAAAACACAAATGAGGACACAACTGAAGACACAACTGAAGACACAACTGAGGACACAACTGAAGACACCACTGAAGACACAACTGAGGACACAACTGAGGACACAACTGAAGACACCACTGAAGACACCACTGAAGACACAACTGAAGACACAACTGAGGACACAACTGAAGACACAACTGAGGACACAACTGAGGACACAACTGAAGACACAACTGAGGACACAACTGAGGACACAACTGAAGACACAACTGAGGACACAACTGAAGACACAACTGAAGACACAACTGAGGACACAACTGAAGACACAACTGAGGACACAACTGAGGACACAACTGAAGACACAACTGAGGACACAACTGAGGACACAACTGAAGACACAACTGAAGACATAACTGAGGACACAACTGAAGACACAACTGAGGACACAACTGAAGACACAACTGAGGACACAACTGAGGACACAACTGAAGACACCAATGAAGACACAACTGAAGACACAACTGAGGACACAACTGAAGACACCACTGAAGAGACAACTGAAGACACAATTGAAGACACCACTGAGGACACAACTGAAGACACCACTGAGGAGACAACTGAAGACACAACTGAGGACACAACTGAAGACACAACTGAAGACACAACTGAAGACACCACTGAAGACACCACTGAGGACACAACTGAGGACACAACTGAAGACACAACTGAAGACACAACTGAGGACACAACTGAAGACACTACTGAAGACACCACTGAAGACACCACTGAAGACACAACTGAAGACACAACTGAAGACACAACTGAAGAAACCACTGAGGACACAACTGAAGACACAACTGAAGACACAACTGAGGACACAACTGAGGACACAACTGAAGACACAACTGAGGACACAACTGAAGACACAACTGAGGACACCACAGAAGACACAACTGAGGACACAACTGAGGACACAACTGAAGACACAACTGAGGACACCACTGAAGACACAACTGAAGACACAACTGAGGACACAGTTGAGGACACAACTGAAGACACAACTGAGGACACCACTGAAGACACAACTGAGGACACAACTGAGGACACAACTGAAGACACAACTGAAGACACCACTGAAGACACAACTGAAGACACAACTGAAGACACAACTGAAGAAACCACTGAGGACACAACTGAAGACACAACTGAAGACACAACTGAGGACACAACTGAAGACACCACTGAAGACACCACTGAAGACACAACTGAGGACACAACTGAGGACACAACTGAGGACACAACTGAACACACCACTGAAGACACCACTGAAGACACAACTGAAGACACAACTGAAGAGACAACTGAAGACACAACTGAGGACACAACTGAAGATACAACTGAGGACACAACAGAAGACACCACTGAAGACACCACTGAGGACACAACTGAGGACACAACTGAAGATACAACTGAGGACACAACTGAAGACACCAATGAAGACACCACTGAGGACACAACTGAGGACACAACTGAAGACACCACTGAAGACACAACTGAGGACACAACTGAAGACACAACTGAGGACACAACTGAAGACACCACTGAAGACACAACTGAGGACACAACTGAAGACACAACTGAAGACACAACTGAGGACACAACTGAAGACACAACTGAAGACACAACTGAAGACACCACTGAAGACACAAATGAAGCCACAACTGAGGACACAAGTGAAGACACCACTGAAGAGACAACTGAAGACACAATTGAAGACACCACTGAGGACACAATTGAAGACACAACTGAAGACACAACTGAAGACACCACTGAGGACACAACTGAGGACACAACTGAAGACACAACTGAAGATACAACTGAGGACACAACTGAAGACACCACTGAAGACACCACTGAGGACACAACTGAAGACACAACTGAAGACACAACTGAAGAAACAACTGAAGACACAACTGAAGACACAACTGAAGAAACCACTGAAGACACAACTGAAGACACAACTGAAGAAACCACTGAGGACACCACTGAAGACACAACTGAAGACACCACTGAAGAAACAACTGAAGACACAACTGAGGACACCACTGAAGACACAACTGAAGACACAACTGAGGACACAACTGAAAACACAACTGAGGACACAACTGAAGACACCAATGAAGACACCACTGAAGACACAACTGAAGACACAACTGAAGAGACAACTGAGGACACAACTGAGGACACAACTGAGGACACAACTGAAGACACAACTGAGGACACAACTGAAGACACAACTGAAGACACCACTGAAGACACCACTGAAGACACCACTGAAGACACAACTGAAGACACAACTGAAAACACAACTGAGGACACAACTGAAGACACAACTGAAGACACAACTGAGGACACCACTGAAGACACCACTGAAGACACAACTGAGGACACAACTGAGGACACAACTGAAGACACCAATGAAGACACCACTGAAGACACAACTGAAGACACAACTGAGGACACAACTGAAGACACAACTGAGGACACAACTGAGGACACAACTGAAGACACAACTGAGGACACAACTGAAGACACAACTGAGGACACAACTGAGGACACAACTGAGGACACAACTGAAGACACAACTGAGGACACAACTGAAGACACAACTGAGGACACAACTGAGGACACAACTGAAGACACAACTGAGGACACAACTGAGGACACAACTGAAGACACAACTGAAGACACAACTGAGGACACAACTGAGAACACAACTGAAGACACCACTGAAGACACAACTGAAGACACAACTGAGGACACAACTGAAGACAGCACTGAAGAGACAACTGAAGACACAATTGAAGACACCACTGAGGACACAACTGAAGACACTGCTGAAGACACCACTGAAGACACAACTGAAGACACAACTGAAGACACAACTGAAGAAACCACTGAGGACACAACTGAAGTCACAACTGAAGACACAACTGAGGACACAACTGAAGACACAACTGAGGACACAACTGAAGACACAACTGAGGACACCACTGAAGGCACAACTGAGGACACAACTGAGGACACAACTGAAGACACAACTGAGGACACCACTGAAGACACAACTGAAGACACAACTGAGGACACAGTTGAGGACACAACTGAAGACACAACTGAGGACACAACTGAAGACACAACTGAGGACACAACTGAGGACACAACTGAAGACACCACTGAAGACACCACTGAAGACACAACTGAGGACACAACTGAGGACACAACTGAACACACCAATGAAGACACCACTGAAGACACAACTGAAGACACAACTGAAGAGACAACTGAAGACACAACTGAGGACACAACTGAAGATACAACTGAGGACACAACAGAAGACACCACTGAAGACACCACTGAGGACACAACTGAAGACACCACTGAAGACACAACTGAGGACACAACTGAAGATACAACTGAGGACACAACTGAAGACACCAATGAAAACACCACTGAGGACACAACTGAAGACACCACTGAAGACACAACTGAGGACACAACTGAAGACACAACTGAGGACACAACTGAAGACACCACTGAAGACACAACTGAGGACACAACTGAAGACACAACTGAAGACACAACTGATGACACAACTGAAGACACAACTGAAGACACAACTGAGGACACAACTGAAGACACCACTGAAGACACAAATGAAGACACAACTGAGGACACAACTGAAGACACCACTGAAGACACAAATGAAGACACAACTGAGGACACAACTGAAGACACAACTGAAGACACAATTGAAGACACCACTGAGGACACAATTGAAGACACCACTGAGGAGACAACTGAAGACACAACTGAGGACACAACTGAAGACACAACTGAAGACACAACTGAAGACACCACTGAGGACAAAACTGAGGACACAACTGAAGACACAACTGAAGATACAACTGAGGACACAATTGAAGACACCACTGAAGACACCAATGAGGACACAACTGAAGACACAACTGAAGACACAACTGAAGAAACCACTGAGGACACAACTGAAGACACAACTGAAGACACAACTGAGGACACCACTGAAGACACAACTGAGGACACAACTGAAGACACCACTGAAGAGACAACTGAAGACACAATTGAAGACACCACTGAGGACACAATTGAAGACACCACTGAGGAGACAACTGAAGACACAACTGAGGACACAACTGAAGACACAACTGAGGACACAACTGAAGACACCACTGAAGACACCACTGAGGACACAACTGAAGACACAACTGAGGACACAACTGAAGACACAACTGAAGACACAACTAAGGACACAACTGAGGACACAACTGAAGACACCACTGAAGACACAACTGAAGACACAACTGAAGAAACCACTGAGGACACAACTGAAGACACAACTGAAGACACAACTGAGGACACAACTGAAGACACAACTGAAGACACAACTGAGGACACAACTGAAGACACAACTGAGGATACCACTGAAGACACAACTGAGGACACAACTGAGGACACAACTGAAGACACAACTGAGGACACCACTGAAGACACAACTGAAGACACAACTGAAGACACAATTGAGGACACAACTGAAGACACAACTGAGGACACCACTAAAGACACAACTGAAGACACCACTGAAGACACCACTGAGGACACAACTGAGGACACAACTGAAGATACAATTGAGGACACAACTGAAGACACCACTGAAGAGACAACTGAGGACACAACTGAGGACACAACTGAAGATACAACTGAGGACACAACTGAAGACACCACTGAAGACACCACTGAGGACACAACTGAGGACACATCTGAAGACACCACTGAAGACACAACTGAGGACACAACTGAAGACACAACTGAGGACACAACTGAAGACACCACTGAAGACACAACTGAGGACACAACTGAAGACACAACTGAAGACACCACTGAAGACACAACTGAGGACACAACTGAAGACACAACGGAAGACACAACTGAGGACACAACTGAAGACACCACTGAAGACACCACTGAAGACACAACTGAAGACACAACTGAGGACACAACTGAAGACACCACTGAAGAGACAACTGAAGACACAATTGAAGACACCACTGAGGACACAATTGAAGACACCACTGAGGAGACAACTGAAGACACAACTGAGGACACAACTGAAGACACAACTGAAGACACCACTGAGGACACAAATGAGGACACAACTGAGGACACAACTGAAGACACAACTGGTGACACCACTGAAGACACCACTGAAGACACCACTGAGGACACAACTGAAGACACAACTGAAGACACAACTGAAGAAACCACTGAGGACACAACTGAATACACAACTGAGGACACAACTAAGGACACAACTGAAGACACAACCGAAGACACAACTGAGGACACAACTGAAGACACAACTGAGGACACCACTGAAGACAAAACTGAGGACACAACTGAGGACACAACTGAAGACACAACTGAGGACACCACTGAAGACACAACTGAAGACACAACTGAGGACACAACTGAGGACACAACTGAGGACACAACTGAAGACACAACTGAGGATACCATTGAAGACACAACTGAGGACACAATTGAGGACACAACTGAAGACACAACTGAGGACACAACTGAAGACACCACTGAAGAGACCACTGAAGACACAACTGAGGACACAACTGAGGACACAACTGAGGACACAAATGAAGACACCACTGAAGACACCACTGAAGACACAACTGAAGACACAACAGAAGAGACAACTGAGGACTCAACTGAGAACACAACTGAAGATACAACTGAGGACACAACTGAAGACACCACTGAAGAGACAACTGAGGACACAACTGAGGACACAACTGAAGATACAACTGAGGACACAACTGAAGACACCACTGAAGACACCACTGAGGACACAACTGAGGACACAACTGAAGATACAACTGAGGACACAACTGAAGACACCACTGAAGACACCACTGAGGACACAACTGAGGACACAACTGAGGACACAACTGAAGACACCACTGAAGACACAACTGAGGACACAACTGAAGACACAACTGAAGACACCACTGAAGACACAACTGAGGACACAACTGAAGACACCGCTGAAGACACAACTGAGGACACAACTGAAGACACAACTGAAGACACAACTGAGGACACAACTGAAGACACCACTGAAGACACAACTGAGAGCACAACTGAAGACACAACAGAAGACACAACTGAGGACACAGCCGAAGACAATACTGAAGACACCACTGAAGAGACAACTGAAGACACAACTGAAGACACTACTGAAGACACCACTGAGGACACAACTGAAGACACAACTGAGGACACAACTGAAGGCACAACTGAAGACACATCTGAAGACACCCCTGAAGACATAACTGAAGGCTCCACTGAAGACACAACTGACGACACAACTGAAGAGACAACTGAAGACACAACTGAAAACACCACCGAAGCCTCAACTGAGGTTACAACTAAACACAAAAATGAACACACCACTGAAGGCACCACCGAAGCCACAACTGAGGTTACAACTAAACACAAAAATGAACACACCACTGAAGGCACCACCGAAGCCACAACTGAGGTTACAACTAAACACAAAAATGAACACACCACTGAAGGCACCACCGAAGCCACAACTGAGGTTACAACTAAACACAAAAATGAACACACCACTGAAGGCACCACCGAAGCCACAACTGAGGTTACAACTATATAAAAAAATACAAACACAAAGGCACCCAAAGGACACAACTGAAGACACAACTGAACAGACAACTGAGGACACAACTGAAGACACCACTGAAGACACAACTGAAGACACAACTGAACAGACAACTGAGGACACAACTGAAGACACAACTGAACAGACAACTGAGGACACAACTGAAGACACAACTGAAGACACCACTGAGGACAGAACTGAAGACACAACTGAAGAAAAATGAAAAAAACAGTGAAGAAACCGCTGAAGACATAACTGAAGACACCACTGAAGACACAACTGAAGACACCACTGAAGACACAACTGAAGACGCAACTGAAGAGACAACTGAAAACACAACTGAAGACACAACTGAAGACACAACTGAAGACACAAACGAAGACACAACTGAGGACACAACTGAGGACACAACTGATGACACCACTGAAGATACAACTGAAGACACAACTGTTGACACAACTGAGGACACCACTGTATACACAACTGAAGACACAACTGAAGACACAACTGTTGACACAACTGAGGACACAACTGAAGACACAACTGAAGACACCACTGAAGACACAACTGAAGACACAACTGAAGACACAACTGAAGACACCACTGAACACACAACTGAAGACACAACTGAGGACACAACTGAAGACACCACTGAAGATACAACTGAGGACTTAACTGTTGACACAACTGAAGACACAATGAAGACACAACTGAAGACACAACGGAAGACACAACTGAAGACACAACTGAAGACACAACTGAAGAAACAACTGAGGACACAACTGAAGACACAACGGAAGACACAACTGAAGACACAACGGAAGACACAACTGTTGACACAACTGAAGACATAGCTGAGGACATAACTGAGGACACAACTGAAGACACAACTGAAGACACCACTGAAGACATAACTGAAGACACAACTGAAGACACAACTGAAGACACAGCTGAGGACACAACTGAGGACACAACTGAAGACACAACTGAAGACACAACTTAGGACACAACTGAATACACAACTGAAGACACAACTGAAGACACAGCTGAGGACACAACTGAGGACACAAATGAAGACACAACTGAAGACACATCTGAAGACACAACTGAAGACACCACTGAAGACACAACTGAGGACACATTTGATGACACAACTGAAGACACAACTGAAGACACAACTGAAGACACAAATAAAGACACAACTGAGGACACATTTGATGACACAACTGAAGACACATCTGAAGACACAACTGAAGACACAAATAAAGACACAACTGAGGACACAATTGAGGACACAACTGAAGACACAACTTAAGACACAATTGACAGCTCTACTGAAACATCCACTGAAGTCACACACAACTGACGGCTCCACTGAAACCTTTCCTGAAGACACACCTGACGGCTCCACTGAAACCTCCACGGAAGACTCAACTGACGGCTCAACTGAAACATCCACTAAAGACACAACTGACGGCTCAACTGAAACTCCACTGAAGACACGACTAATGGTTTCACTGAAAACTCCACTTAAAGAGAAAACTGACAGCTCCACTGAAACTTCCACGGAAGACACAGCTGACGTCTTTACTGAAATCTCCACGGATGATATAACTGACGGCTCCAATCAAACCTACACTTGAGACTGAAACCTCCACTGAAGACATTTTTTGACGACTCCACTAAAAACCGCAAAGGACACAATTGGAAACACAACTTAGGACTGAATTGAAATCACAACTGAAGAAGTCACTTAAAGATTCCACTGGGGACAACACTAATTACACTACTAAAAACACAACTGAAGACTCAACTGAAAATACCACGGAAGACACATCTAGGGAAATCATTTGAAACACAACTGTGGACACCACTTTAAACGCAATTGAAGACAACTGAAGACAACCCTGATGACACAATCGATGGCACTATCTGATATACCAATGTAGACACCACCGAAGACATCTCATAAGTCATCGCAGAAACAACTCAAGAATATTGAAGTTAATGTACATTAATTTGTTTATCTATTTTGCTATTTTATTGAGGTTAAGCTTCCTTATGTTTCTTATATGCATACTTTCCCATAGTGCCTAAATGGGGATTCTTAAATGCATCTGCATAATGTAGTAGGCTTTAACATGTTACTCTTCCGTCATTTTCATTTGAGATTATAATATTTATTAGACAATCAGTAAAACATACATGCAGGTTAGGCATTATGTAGAATAACATACTTGCGTTATCAGTCAGCAGCATGGTTCCTCAAGACAATTTTCTTCTCCAACGAAAATTTAAACACTATACTGTGTCTATACAGCCTGCAAATAATGAACTGTATCATGTATTTGTCAAAAAACAAATATAACTAACGAATTAATTTCATTTCCTAACCTGATCTATCTTAACCAAGTCAAACCTACACATACCTAACCTGTGCCGTGGCACACGGGAGAGAAGACCAGGGCGACCCACTGTGATGTCATCTATCATTCCTCTGACCGTGGTGCATTGGTTGATATTTCTTTCTTATTCTCACCAGTATGTCCTACAACAGTGGTGCTCAACCTTTTTGGCTGGCAGGGCCACATTAGATGGGCAATGTGTGATGAGGGCCTCGTATTGCCTGCAATGTGAATACGCATAGTAATTAATATATTTTACACACTGATAACACTGATTATGTTGTGTATAAACTGTAACCTTCCGGATATAGTCGTAATCAAAACACTTCTTACATAAATTGCAGGTCATGGGGAAATTAGCAATTATAAGCTTCAATAAAGTGAAGACCTACATACGAGCGACAACATTTCGCTATTGAGCAGGGAAAGGGGAAACGTGGAGCGGCTGCGGTGTGCCGGAAGGGTGGGGGAACTCTTTTGGGTAGGGGTCCAGGGGAGGTGGTTTGGAAGACGATGGGTAAGGGGAGAGGGATAGGAGTGGATGGGCAACGGTGGGAAAGGCCCGGAAGGGAGTGGTTGGGTAGGAGAGAGGTAGGGAGCCAGAGACCAGAGGCCGCATCCTCGTCAACTATTATTACTAAACTTGGTATTAACTTTCGACTTTACTATTAACTTCCCTCTCAAAGTGTATCCTCACCAACTATTAGCCTAATACCTAATATTAACTTCGGTATTAACTTGGGAGTGCTGGCGAGGACTTCTAAACCCTTAATAGGGAAGTTAATAGTAAATCCTAGACCCAGACCCATATCAACATGGCCGCCGGAGTTCCTCGCCCAGCCCACCTCCGCAATTTTAGAGTTGGAAAGGACTCTTTGGAACTGTATATCGATAGTGAACTTGTCAAGAGATACATATTAGACCGTGCAGGAATGGAATATGTGGCTGATTTGGTGAGAAGAGAGCTACAAGATCCAGTTTAGAGGGAGCATTCCTTCACCCCGGGGTTGAAAGTGATTTTGACTTAAAGATACTTGGCTACAGGAAAAATGCAGCAGTGTTCAAGTGATGAGTTTGGGGTAAGCCAGAGTAGTCTAAGCAGGGTGATTGCGGAAACTCTGGCCGCCCTCAGTGCCCCGTAGGTAGTCGGGAGGTTTATCCAGTTCCCCTTGATAGGGCGGAGATCCGTGAAGAGCAAGCAGAATTTTACCAACTTGCACATTTTCCCGGTGTTGTGGGAGTGATAGACTGTACCCATGTGAAAATAATAGCACCAAAGGAAAACGAAGCAGTTTATGTGAACAGAAAAAAAAAAAAACTTACATAACTTGAACATACAATTAGTGTTTGATGCCTTTGTTATTGATTAAAATGTTAAATATTTGATTAAAGGAAAACGAAACATGAGGAAAAAAACTTTTATTTGTAGCAGAAAGGTACACACATGCAAATAAAAAAGATGACATTAGAAATGCATTAAAATGTAATTTAAAATATGATTTATAATTATTGTTGTGCTTTAAAATCGAGTTAGAAAAACAAATTACTCCTGCCGGTCATTCGTACGGAGGTAATGGTGGTAAGAAAGCTTGTTAGTGACGTCTGCGAGTGTGAGGGAGGAGGAACGAAAGATCGAGGCGACAACATCGCGTACATCATTACTTATGAGTGAAGTAAAACGAGGTTACTTGGTTTCTGTTTACAAAGTTCCAAGAGGAAAAACAACTTTATTGTGAATTCAGTGTATACTTTTCTTTAGTATTGTGTTTAATGAGTGAATTGGTGACCAATCTGTTGCTATTTGTGTCTTGCTTGAAGATATTCATCATTGGATTCAAAGCTATGGTATTAACGTGCAATAGTCATAACAAGATACGTAGTTAGTAGTAGGTAATGGTGACAGTGACGGGACCAAAATAATTCGCAAGCATGATTAAGAATTTGCAGCCAAAAAAAAATGACGTCGAAAAATTTTTGTACGTCGAATTTCCCGGCCGGCCGTGCGGCCAGTCAGCCGGACGGCCAGCCAGCTGCGCGGGCAGCCAGCCGCCGAGGGGACCTCCCCACTACCCAACCGGGGAGTGGTCACAAACCTACCCAAAAGTGACCATTCCCCCCCCCCCCCCCCCCACCCACCCACCCACCCACCCCAAACACCCACCACCTTCCACGCCATCGTGTCTCCCCGGAGGCCTGAGCGTCACCCTCCTGCCGGGGATTGGTTAGGGGCGTCCTTTCGCGCCGTGCCGGGGCGTCGCCCTCCTGCCGGGGATCGGTTAGCGCGAGCGGTGACTTGTTCGGGGGATCGGTTAGGGGCGTCCTTTCGCGCCCTCCTGCCGGGGATCGGTTAGCGCGAGCGGTGCCTTGTTCAGGGGATCGGTTAGGGGCGTCCTTTCGCACTGTGCCGGGGCGTCACCCTCCTGCCGGGGGATCGGTCCTTTCGCACCGTGCCGGGGCGTCGCCCTCCTGCCGGGGATCGGTTAGCGCGAGCGGTGACGTGTTCCGGGGATAGGTTAGGTGCGTCCTTTCGCGCCCTCCTGCCGGGGATCGGTTAGCGCGAGCGGTGCCTTGTTCAGGGGATCGGTTAGGGGCGTCCTTTCGCGCCGTGCCGGGGCGTCACCCTCCTGCCGGGGGATCGGTCCTTTCGCACCGTGCCGGGGCGTCGCCCTCCTGCCGGGGGATCGGTCCTTTCGCGCCGTGCCGGGGGATCGGCTAGGGGCGTCCTTTCGCACCGTGCCGGGGCGTCACCCTCCTGCCGGGGGATCGGTCCTTTCGCACCGTGCCGGGGCGTCACCCTCCTGCCGGGGATCGGTTAGCGCGAGCGGTGCCTTGTTGGGCGGAGGCCTGTGGCTACCTTTCCCCCTCCCTCTCCCGCTATTGATTTTTTTCCAGTTTGCCAGCATGTGTGCGTGTCCCCTCTATGCCCCACCCCTCGCGAGCGGTGACTTGATGGTCAGTCTGAGGGTACCACTACCCCTCCCTCTACCCGCTATTGATTTTTCAGTTTGCCAGCATATGCGTGTGTGTGTGTGCGTGTGTTACTGTTGATTTTCATATTGACTGGAGTTATATCGATTGTCCTTTCAGTGAGGGGTAGGAACGGGAAAAGTAGATTTTATACATTTTTATTGAAATATAGTGGAAAAAAATGGTATGACAAGTTATTATATTACCTTAATCTAGTCTATTTTATTTGTTCTTTCTTAATCCAGGCTAATTTGTTCTTTCTTAATCCAGACTAAATACATGCTAAGCCTACTAGTCTATTTTATTTGTTCTTTCTTAATCCAGGCTAATTTGTTCTTTCTTAATCCAGACTAAATACATGCTAAGCCTACTAGTCTATTTTATTTGTTCTTTCTTAATCCAGGCTAATTTGTTCTTTCTTAATCCAGACTAAATACATGCTAAGCCTACTAGTCTATTTTATTTGTTCTTTCTTAATCCAGGCTAATTTGTTCTTTCTTAATCCAGACTAAATACATGCTAAGCCTAAAAACAAAAATACACAATCGCCATAAAAAAAAAATGAAGAAAAAAAATACACAACACAAGCATATATATAAAAAGTAATACACACAGAGCGAGTACATATATAAAAAAAAAAAAAATTGCTAAGCACTAAATATAGGACTCTCATCAAGAACATTTATAATATTATTCACGTCCATGCTATGAGAAAAATTCAAAGAATTGAAAGCTGAAGGAAGGTCAGTGCTTGAGAAGCTTTCATTTGTTTCGTCCGCACGAGCCGCATTGGAAGGGCCCGGTTGTGGCGCGAGATTTTCTCCAGCGGCCGCTGCTGCTGCTGCACGCCGCGCTGGTGGGTCTTCAAAGACGAGTTTCTTGGTCACAGAGAGATTTTTTTTCATTGGTTTTCCTGACCGTACGCCGCCGCTGAGGAGAAGAGACCCGCCTGACGTTTGGCCACCTGAAGTTTTTTTCTCCCAACTTTATGGAGGCTCTTCTGAGACAGTCTTGGGTCCCGGTGTTCTTGCTGCTTCGGCATATTATTCTTTGTCATTCTTCGCCGCCGTTCTTGTCCCCGGTCGCGATCTTGTCGTCTCTGGTGCGTCTCCTGCTGCTGGAGCTGCCGCAACACTTCCGCCATATGCTGCATTTTTTTTGCCAGTCGTGATTGCCGCATGGCATGATCTTTGTGCTGCAGACGACTGCGCCGCCGCTCTCGCGATTCAGCGCCCGACGGAGAGTCAAGACACACCATCACCGAAGCGTGGCTGTTGTTTTTGCCGGGGACTTAGGAAAAGATAGAGACACATTATTAGACAAAAAAATCAATCTCTCTCTCTCTCTAGCTCTCTCTCTCTCTCTCTCTCGCTCTCTCTCTCTTTGTAAGAATAAAAAAATACTTACTATGCGTTACGCTGGCCGGTGGGTCGTTCTTCAGACGAGACACTGGTAATGGAGGTATCACATCCTTCAGAAGTCGCAGAAGCCCCTCTCTCAGCACGCGCCGCCCCATTTTACCGACACCTCCCAACGCGCCGCGGTTGTTGTTGCCCAATGACTCGCCCGTGATGTGTTCACCGGTAGACTTGGGAGTTTCTGGAACATCCCCCACCTCACCACCACCAACATCCGCTGAAATGACAAGAAATATATATATATTTTTTAAACACACACACACACACACACACACACACACACACACACACACACACACACACACACACACACACCAGCGCTTGTGCGCGCAGAAAAAAATACAAGAGGCGGATATCTCACCTCCGTTTCTGGGATGTGATGTGTTATCCACGGCTTCAGCTTGGGATGTGTTATCCATGGCTTCAACTTCTAATGCGGCTTGACCCATTATCTGATCGTCAACATCGTCAGCATGAAGAGTTGCAGCGGCAGCGTGGGGCTGTTGTTGTTGTAAGTTCATGACGGCGAAGACTTCCTCCATGATGCTCCTCTCGCAACGTTAGGGGACTGACTAAGCTACCCGGGGTTATTTGGGGCATATGCGCACACTACCACAAGCCTTTTCTTCTTCCGAGGCTACCCCAGGTTATAGGGGACACGCCCACATGTATGCAAACACGCGCGCACATGCCCAAAACCACAAGCCATTCTTCTTCCGAACAATAGGAAGGCGTGAACAAACTCACACCCACCCGGTCACGTCGCACGAAAAAAAAAACAGAATCCTGTTCTTAATAACTACATATAACTACACACACGCCATAAATGAATAAGCTATATACTACTTCTCTACATTTTTTACACATAGGAAAGCGTGAACAAACTCACACCCACCCGGTCACGTCGCACGAAAAAAAAAAAAACAGGCGCACACTACCACAAGCCTTTTCTTCTTCCGAGGCTACCCCAGGTTATAGGGGACACGCACACACATGTATGCAAACACGCTCGCACATGCCCAAAACCACAAGCCATTCTTCTTCCGAACAATAGGAAGGCGTGAACAAACTCACACCCACCCGGTCACGTCGCACGAAAAAAAAACAACAACATAATCCTGTTCTTAATAACTACATATAACTACACACACACGCCATAAATGAATAAGCTACATGCTACTTCTCTACATTTTTTACACATAGGAAAGCGTGAACAAACTCACGCCCATCCGGTCACGTCGCACGAAAAAAAAAAAAACAGAATCCTTGTTCTTAATAACTACATATAAATGCACACACACACACACGCCATAAATGAATAAGCCACATGCTACTTCCGAACAATAGGAAGGCGTGAACAAACTCACACCCACCCGGTCACGTCGCACGAAAAAAAACAACAACAACATAATCCTGTTCTTAATAACTACATATAATTGCACACACACACACACACACACACACACACACGCCATAAATGAATAAGCTACATACTACTTCTCTACATTTTTTACACATAGGAAAGCGTGAACAAACTCACGCCCATCCGGTCACGTCGCACGAAAAAAAAAAACAGAATCCTTGTTCTTAATAACTACATATAAATGCACACACACGCCATAAATGAATAAGCCACATGCTACTGCTCTACATTTTTTACACACACACGCACATTGTAGCATTTAATAAGTTAGCCACATATCTTAGAAATACAATGCTTGTAAGTCAGTCCTTGACTAGATTGACAAAATGTTTTTATACATGGGGGCATTTTAAACATTCTATAAGCATATGTTAACACCTTTCTGTCATTCTTCAAAAAATTTCCTAAATCATAATTATCTTTCAAAAACTGACTAGTCCTCTCTAAGCCTATTTTATTACATAAGTATACGAATTGAATGCAATACACGCCACACACCAGAGTTTTGTCCGACTGTAATCTTGTGGCAAGTTTAAAAACAGGATAATCTTTATGCTTATTTAAGAAACTTCGAAAGTACTTAGAATATAATGATGGGGTCAGGGCGTACGTAATTTTTATAGCTACACAGTGGTTTGTGTCTGTCGCCCATCCCCGGCAGTTGAGGCTTTCGCGGGGAGATTCTTCGTCCCCTCTTCCTGCCCCAAGAGCATTACCTTAACGTTATTCAAATCTAGTTGGTGGGCAAAAGATCTTAGCTCCTTCAAGTAGGCCACGTTCCATTCATGATCCATCTTTCCCCTTCGTCCTACGCCGGTAGGAAAAATGACTTTTCGAATGTTTTTTTTCTGCTTTACATAATCACCTAGCTCATTGAGGCAACATTTAAAATTATCGCGTCTGCTTTGCTTGGTGTCCGACATTAAACCGTTCACATAATGCATATCTCTGCTGGTTTCAATAAAATATCTTGACACGTCATTATATTCTACAGATTCACCCTGACAAAATTGAGTCACCATACCCACCACAATGGGATAATTTGATTCCGTAGGTGGTTCCTTCACTACCAGCGACCCCAATTATAAAGTTGTTTCCGATTTTCAAAGAGATTAGCATAGCCATACACTTCAGCCAAGTCCTTGGCTATACCGCTAAGTTTAAAACTGCTGGCGTTGATGGTGGCTACTAAACACACACTGTCGTCAATGAACTGGCGATCGGTCATTCGCCCCTTCACAGGAATGATGGGATAGTCTGACATGTTTATAGAAAAATATATATTAATTCTCGCTCTTACTCACGCTTAGAGTCTCCCTGTCCTGCGAGGTCACACAAGTGTCTATATCCCACCCCAAAACAAAATCCTTTTTATACGCGATAATTCTCCCACGTCATACCCGGCATCCGCGCGGGGGGCGGAGAAAGAAGGCGTGGGGCGTGGCTTTGCCCGAATTGGGGCACTTCTCCTTCCTCCCCCACCTCCTCCAAACAGTTGCTTCCTTGCCTTATTATTGCGTATAAATGAGGGATCTAAGTTTGTGTTGTGGAAAAGCATTTTAATAAATGGTATATCATCAGCTTTGAAGCCTAATTTGCTGTTGACGTCACTTAAGGTTTGCAATATATCAATGACGTTAAAATTATTAATGGGGCTCAAAAGATTTCCGTTTGTATCCCATGTAATTCCTGGAGTATGTTTCATGAGAGCTAAGAAAGCTTTGGCGTAATCCCTTTGAGCTGCTTTCATTCTAACATCAATCCTGTTATCTATGGCAGGTTTCGAATCGATAGTATTGGTGGGGAACGTCGTGCGAGGACCTATGGCCGCTATAGATGGCGGGTGGTTGTTTGGGGTTAATACATCTTGCAGCGCGCATCTCTTTATATTTTTTAATGCAGTTGACGCCTTGACCGTCGAACCCGACAACGGTTTCCGCACTCTCTTTTTTTTCCTCGTCCGTCTTTCTGTTTCGTTTTATGTTACGGCTCCCGTAGAAGACTTGAGTAAAATTGTTCTGCTGTTGATTTCGGGATGAGACAATATTCCTTCATTTTGTTAAAAGACCAGTTATGACACTAGCTGCCAGAGGTAACAGCACAGAGAGTATAGCGCCGCCCGCTGCGTTCTCAGTAGTTTTTTTTTTAGTGTACTTACCCCTTGTTGGCGAGTTTCCTTATGTGTTTTTTATATTTGTTCAGGGATTTCACAATCTTTGTATTTCGCGTAAGATTAGTTTTTAGGAAATTTAGAAACACTTCTGACAAGCAATCTATATGTTTCTTGTTCAACACTGCAATTACTTTTTCCGCTTGTCGGGGGAGAGTTTAGCCAACAACAAAACAAGATCCTTGTGAACAAAGGCGAGGGGAGGTGCTTTTTTTTTTCTTCTTGTTGGTGAATTCGAGGTCATTAGGAAATATCTTGAGCGTCGCGCCCACGAGTCGAACGTAGTCCCCGATGTTCAGCACACGACTGGCTTTACCTTGACGCTTTTCTCTGTTTGTATAATTATGCATTTTCTTAAACTGACGAATGATTCCTCGCGGGTCCTTCATGGCATGTACTTCGGCTGGGGTTTTTCCTAGACGTGCGTGAGGCGTGCGGTTATAGCTCTCGAGTACCTTCTGCAAGATGGAAATATACTCGAGTTTATTGTGAGCTGTCATATACCTATATATTCGACCTTTATATCAATGATTGCTTTTAGCGCGAGCTCTGTCACCGTTACAGCACTCGCGTGAGCTCCTTTGTCTGAAACCCAGCCCGGTGGGGGAGGGAATCTCCATGCTATTCTCGGGGGTGGGGAGGGTGAGGATAAAGGCAACCGTGGAGATGATGTTGACGCTGCTGGTAGCTGGCGCGATGGGGAGACATTGGTTTCTCCTCTTTCTTTTGTTTGATCGATTAACGTTCTCTACGTTGTATTTCCTATATCTTTTCTCCATAGATTACACGCCACTGGTCTAGTTCCGTGACTATACACCCTCATCACCACTTTCACTTAAAGTATCCCCGACAACATTATGAGTAGTACTAGCAGTAGTGGCAGTAGTGGCGCGGCTAGTAGAAGCAGTTTGAGATGTCCTCCGCATTTGACGCAGATTCTCAGGTAAATCAGGGTGGCCATAAGCTCTCGTAAAAACACGAGAAGGATTACCCGGCATGCTGTCATCAGAGAGCAGATGCACTTTTGTTGTCTAATGCGCTTAAAGTCGCCTTCTCAATGGAGGTAGTGCATACCTGACCTTTCAGGGTGTGGATGCTATAGAGGCGTGCCTTATCCACCCCCGCCCCTTGCAGTACCTGTCTGTATTTTTCATGATTATAGTTTCTCAAACTATAGTGAGGTACCCCTTTAGCTTTTTTTATTTATGCATACTCGCCGCTTGAGGGATAATGCAATTTGATAGAGTACATCTTAGGTTTCAGGCAAAGCACTTCCTTTATATGGGCGCCCACTTCTGACTTGACATACCCCGCTTGACCTTTCTTGGAAGTGTCATAGGCGGGGTGGGTGGTGGGGAAGTTACTAAAATCCATTATGGATTTTATGAGTGGAAGCGAATAAAATTCACTAATGTCTTGGAAGTTAGAGACGCATATGGCAGCCGAATCTGTGTCGCCGTAAATATATGAGACATTCTCTGCGCCACAGGCTTTTCGAATTATGTGGTAATAGAAGTCGTACATTTCAACCTTAGAAAGCTCCAAAATCTGATAACCAATGTAATTTGGTTGGTTGATGCGAATGTTCTTCCTTCCTCGAACAACAAGGACTCTGTCGTTACTAAGAGGTATGAGTCTCTTGAATAATGGGTCTCGTAACCTGCGCCGTAGTGCTGACTTGGAGGTTACAATGTCTGTATTTATGCTATATTTGACTGGATCCATAAGGGTTCGACCAAATATACTATTTGAAATGACTTTATAGGCTTTCTGTAGGATTTTACTGCTGGCCTCGCGTCGTGCTTTGATGTTACCCTCCATAAACTCTTTAAGAAATGTGGATTGGGTAAACTGATAGATATCGTGGATTTCTGCAATTTTACCTCCCATTCCCAAGCAAAACTGCAACATGGGTAGCGTGGTGAGGACACCATACTGAGCGCAATGCGATCCAACAAGCTTTCGCGTCACCCTAGGGAGTTGCCATCCTGTTTTCGCCATAAATGCCTTGCTGTGTTCAGACAGGTGTTGCTCGCTATCTATGTCCATGTGGTGGATGTGTAAGGGAAACTCATCCGTTGACCTAGCCACATCGGGCTCAATTGGGTGTAAGTCGCAGCGAAACCAGTACCCCACGCTTCCATTCGTCTCCACATTTGCTATGTCATGAGTTCTTAACCACTCCTTTCTTTCTTCTACCGATAATTTTTTAAAATTTCTCTCAGGAAGCGGCCTACACATTACTGTAGGATACAGACTATTCTTATCTAAATAGATAATGTGTGTTGGGGTGTCTCGTTCGGGGTTGAAATCAGGATTAATGTGATGGTTATTTGCAACTGCCTGTGGTTGGACTACTGCAGTAAAGCCTCCTCTTACATTGTCTCTTACAAGATGATACAAGTCTGGATCGCTCGGCTGTTCTATTTTGGCTTCTGTTGATTTTAAGAAGCTGTCGAAAGCGTATCCGGGGAGAGAGACATAATGTGTTATATCTAATCCATATGTTTCATGCAACACGCTTCGCCATTTCTGTAGAATGTCAGCAAGCAAGCCTACATCTACTAGAAGGTATGCGCGCATGTAGTCTTTTAAGGTTTGACAACCCAGGGCATTCCACACTGCTTGCGCGTGGCTGTACTCCTCCTCACTTACGCCGCGGCTTTTAAGCCTGCTATAAAAATCTTCAATGTCTGGAAGTGACTGACGCGCTAATTTGTCAAAATCATTGACGAACTCGTAAGGAAAACATTGCTTTCCTGTGAGGAGGAGCTCACGCGCCGGTGCGGGGAAATGATTTATGAGCGCTCGAGTGACAGGTAGAGATTCCCCCGAGGCAATATGTTCTGCGCTGAGATGGGCCAGACTGCCATCAAGAAAGGCTCTCGCGTCGAGAAACTTTATATTGTCCACATCTACCTCAAAAAACGTAATCCCGCTTTAGTGATTACGTTAGTTTTCTTCCTATGGAAACTCTGTCGGTCGGCTTCTTTCAGTATCAGGCTCATATCATAAGTCATGTGAAAGGCAAATGTAGGAAGTTGACAGCGGTTACTGACGCATAATGTATTGCATCTTCTACATAATGCACCAAGATAGTTTGGGCCAGGTCTGGTATGATCGTGATGGCGATGTTTGTCTTTTGTATTCTGAAATTCTTTCTTACAAATCTGACACGTCGTCTGACGTTTGAAATCAATTACCGCCTCGGGGGTTAGGACCATGTCATATGTTTTCCTTTCCTCTTTAATTTTCCTCCAGGAGGAGGCCAGGTTCTTGAGAAAGTGTGACGCTGCATCTCTCCCGCAGTAATTCTGTTTGCAAACTACAGAGCCCGCTGAATCCAAGATGCAGAAGGCGTACGCCATGGCTCTGTGCTGATTGATAACGTGACTGTTGGATTCAGAGTCGTCAAGAATAGACTCAAAATCAAAAAAGGCAGTGTGCGATGGAGGGTATGTTTTACCGCTGTCAGTGAATTGCAGCACTGATTTTGAGGTGGGGAATACAAGTTTTTGCTGAATCTGACAACTGGCTTCATGTTCCTCAAGGTCGGCTTTGTCAAAATATCCAGTCAAGCAGTTTTTGCAATATCTAGAGTACTGATTCAGCGTCTGGCCTTTTAAGCGCCGTTTATGACCTCTCATAAATGCTGGCATGAATTTTGCGAAATCTTTTATGAGGGCAAAATGTTGCCCATCCAGTAATAATAAAGCAACATATGTCCCAGTAGCTGCACCTTTCCGGGTTACATAAATCTCGTGCCTAGTCCCACCCCAACTATTTCCGCTCTTCCGACGCATTCTTTGGCGCTCCTCCTCCTCCTCCTCCTCCTCCTCCTCCTCCTCCTCCTCCTCCTCCTCCTCATCATCATCATCATCATCATCATCATCAATGGGGGCTACTGCGTACACATAAATGGAGAGCTTATTCATCCGCTCGATTAGCGCAATATCTTCCCACGCTAGAGGGAAATCTATATCTGGCACAGTCACTAATTTCTTGCATTGTCTCAGTGTTTTTGTTTTGCGAGGAAGGTCCTGAATTTTAGGATCTTTTTCCAAAAGAGCGTGAGCCGCGAGACATTGCACAAGACAGTAACCCTCCTCGCCCGAAGGGTTAAAAATGGTGCGAGCTCCCCGGAAGCCCAATGGTTTATTGACGTGTATGCCTATCGCCGCTCGATGACCTGTTCTACCTAAGATTACTTTAAACATGTCAATTTCCAGTATCATGAAACCCGAGCCTTCTACTTCATTCAAATGTCTTTCCAAGCGTTCCGCCATGTACTGGACTACGTTTTCTACAAAACGCGGTACCTCGCCCTGGGTAATGAGCTCTGATGGAAAAACCATATAAAACGGACTAATATCCTCTTCCTCGCCCAATCTCACAAGTTGGATTCGCATTTCAGCATACGCCCTGACTTGGGGGGGAGGATGATCCATGGCTTCTATCTCATCACGTAATATTTGAATAAATTCTACTCTGTTGTTTCTAAGAAAGCTCTGTGGATCGCTAGCGTCATCTGGAGGTATACTAAACTCTAAATAAAGTAAATCGCGATCAAAGGCGTATTCCCTTCTGATGACTTCTGCGCGCTGTCTCTCAACATTATCTTCATCAGCGGGTGGTGTGTCACTATCAATATTGCCGTCACCAACGCTCCCTTCCTCTTCCTCGCTGGCAGCGGGACACCCACTTCCACCCCCGCGTTGTTGGCTGACCTCATCTTTGCTTGCCGCTGGACAGGCCCTCTTTTCCCCCTCCGCCCTTTCTCTGACAGGGGTATGCGCGGCAAACCCCCTGTCATCATCATCATCATCATCATCATCATCATCATCATCATTAATAGCATTGTCGCTACAATCTTCGCCCTCCTCCTCTTCCTCCTCCTCCTTCTCTTCCTCCTCCTCTCCGTCCCATTCTCCGCCGCTGCTGATAGTAATGTCAGCGAATTTATCTAGCTCCTCCTTTCTCTTTTCATCGAAACTCAAGCAAACATCATCATCCATCTCCTCCTCCTCCTCCCCGTCCTCCTCCTCCTCCTCCTCCTCCTCCTCCCCGTCCTCCTCCTCCTCATCCTCCTCCTCCTCCTCCTCCTCGTCCCCGTCCTCCTCCTCCTCCTCCCTGTCCTCCTCCTCCTCCTCCTCCTCCTCCTCCTCCTCCTCCTCCTCCTCCTCCTCCTCCTCGCCACTGTTGATAATAATGCCCATGAGTTTATCTATCTCTTCATCGAAACTCAAACAATTACCGTCCATATCCTCCTCTCCTTCGCCACTGCTGTTAATAATGTCCATGAGTTTATCTACCTCCTCATTTATCTCTTTTTTGAAACTCAAACAATTATCCTTACTATCGCCGGTATCTTCCATTTTTTTTTGAGTTCATTTATATAAAATATACACAATTCATGCGGATTTTTTCAAGCGCGTGTATATAAAATATGCGCAAATCACACGGACGTCTCCCCACACACACCCCTTTTTCAAACCTCAGCCGCCGCCGCCGCCGCCGTTCGCGAGGGATCGGGGGCTAAGCAGCGCTCACGCTAGCCCAAACACATACCCATGCTTCACCGGGGGGGGGGGCGTCAATGGTGGCTGGAGGGAGGCACGCGCCAGCATAGCGTGAAAGATAGTGGTGGCTCCCCAACACGGAGCGAACGGCGCCCTTAACCGATCCCGGCAGGAGGGCGATGCTCAGCGCGTAGCACACCCTTTTGGTCGGTTTGACTGACTGTCGTCCAATTTTCATATATAAAATACGGTCGTGGGAAATCGGAGGTATACGCCGCTTAAATCACACCGATAGCGCACGTTCCCCACACTCTTTTTTTTTCATAGACGAAACGGTTACGCATATACACCACTTTACTCACGCTCGTGTCTCCCTTCGCTTCGATTGTCGCAGATGGACTGAAAAGAGACGGCGTGGCGTGGTGGTGGGTGCTCGGAGGCAATAAATAACTCGGTCACCAAGCCGAGGCCTTGCTTCCGCTGTTCTACTTTTTTTTTTTTTCCCCCGTTCTCGCTCCTCTCTCTCTTTCTCTCCTTATAAGTTTATAAACTATACTTTTCACAGACTCATTCGTGATAAAATGAGCAACTTTTCTTCAATAAATTTCCCTGGGTGGAGGGAGGTAGGGGAATGGTAGCCACAGGCCTCCGCCCAAGGAGGGAGGTGGGGGAATGGTAGCCACAGGTCTCCGCCCAACAAGCCGACGCTCGCATAAGGGTGGGTATAGAAGGGGGTAGGGGGGAGACATGGTGGCGTGGGCACGCCGGAAAGGCGTAGGGGACCAAGCCGCATGCACACCAGTGTTTTTTTCCGCCCAAACACACATGTCGTGCTCCAAAACTCGAGTCTTAAGTCCACCCGGCAGGAGGGTGACGCCCTGCAAAGTGCGAAAGGACGCCCCTAACCGGTACTCGCTCTGTGTGTATTATTTTTTATATAAATGTTCTTGATGAGAGTCCTATATTTAGTGCTTAACAATTTTTTTTATATATGTACTCGCTCTGTGTGTATTATTTTTTATATATATGTGCTTGTGTTGTGTATTTTTTTCTTCATTTGTATATGTACTCGTGTTGTCATCCTTTTATGGGCTGTCTTTGGGCATGTACGACATAAGTTTGTAATATGTCTCTTTCAATTAGGATTTATTTTGGGGGAGGGAAAAAAAAAAAGGGTAGGATGGTGGGTTTCCATTGTATTTCTTTGAGCCTGTACGGTGTGAGTTTGTAATATGTCTTTTTTTTTTTTATGGCGATTGTGTGTTTTTAGTTTTTAGGCTTAGCATGTATTTAGTCTGGATTAAGAAAGAACAAATTAGCCTGGATTAAGAAAGAACAAATAAAATAGACTAGTAGGCTTAGCATGTATTTAGTCTGGATTAAGAAAGAACAAATTAGCCTGGATTAAGAAAGAACAAATAAAATAGACTAGTAGGCTTAGCATGTATTTAGTCTGGATTAAGAAAGAACAAATTAGCCTGGATTAAGAAAGAACAAATAAAATAGACTAGTAGGCTTAGCATGTATTTAGTCTGGATTAAGAAAGAACAAATTAGCCTGGATTAAGAAAGAACAAATAAAATAGACTAGATTAAGGTAATATAATAACTTGTCATACCATTTTTTTCCACTATATTTCAATAAAATGTATAAAATCTACTTTTCCGTTCCTACCCTCACTGAAAAGACAATCGATATAACTCCAGTTAATATGAAAATCAACAGTAACACGCACACACACACACGCATATGCTGGCAAACTGAAAATCAATAGCGGGTAGAGGGAGGGTAGTGGTACCCTCAGACTGACCATCAAGTCACCGCTCGCGAGGGTGGGGCATAGAGGGGACACACACACATGCTGGCAAACTGGAAAAAAATCAATAGCGGGAGAGGGAGAGGAGGAAAGGTAGCCACAGGCCTCCGCCCAACAAGGCACCGCTCGCGCTAACCGATCCCCGGCAGGAGGTGACGCCCCGGCACGGTGCGAAAGGACCGATCCCCGGCAGGAGGGTGACGCCCGGCACGGCGCGAAACGACGCCCCTAGCCGATCGCCCGGCACGGCGCGAAAGGACCGATCCCCCGGCAGGAGGGCGACGCCCCGGCACGGTGCGAAAGGACCGATCCCCCGGCAGGAGGGTGACGCCCCGGCACGGCGCGAAAGCACGCCCTAACCGATCCCCTGAACAAGGCACCGCTCGCGCTAACCGATCCCCGGCAGGAGGGCGCGAAAGGACGCCCCTAACCGATCCCCCGAACACGTCACCGCTCGCGCTAACCGATCCCCGGCAGGAGGGCGACGCCCCGGCACGGTGCGAAAGGACCGATCCCCCGGCAGGAGGGTGACGCCCGGCACAGTGCGAAAGGACGCCCTAACCGATCCCTGAACAAGGCACCGCTCGCGCTAGCCGATCCCCGGCAGGAGGGCGCGAAAGGACGCCCTAACCGATCCCCGAACAAGTCACCGCTCGCGCTAACCGATCCCCGGCAGGAGGGCGACGCCCCGGCACGGCGCGAAAGGACGCCCCTAACCAATCCCCGGCAGGAGGGTGACGCTCAGGCCTCCGGGGAGACACGATGGCGTGGAAGGTGGTGGGTGTTTGGGGTGGGTGGGGGGGGGGGGAATGGTCACTTTTGGGTAGGTTTGTGACCACTCCCCGGTTGGGTAGTGGGGAGGTCCCCTCGGCGGCTGGCTGCCCGCGCGGCTGGCTGGCCGTCCGGCTGACTGGCCGCACGGCCGGCCGGGAAATTCGACGTACAAAAATTTTTCGACGTCATTTTTTTTTGGCTGCAAATTCTTAATCATGCTTGCGAATTATTTTGGTCCCGTCACTGTCACCATTACCTACTACTGTAGTTATTAATTATATATGTTAACCTATTTATTTTCATGAGATAATGGTATGACCACTGAAAAACATAGTTTTTTTTTATCTTGGCTCCATTACAAATTCAGTATATGATTACTCATGTATTCAATAAAGTAGTGGAATCCAGTTTTCAGCATCATTTATTATTATGCCAATTAGCACTCAGCTTGCAAACACGCTTAGGTTTATGTTGTCAGCTTGGGTCGCACTTAGGTGAACACTTTACCAAGTGACCTAAGATTACTCAATGCTACCATATAGGTACTATATCTTTGATTGTGAGTGCATCAGAGACCACTGGAGAGCAGCATGAGTCTAATTAGGTGCTAATGAATACCCTTCCTGCATCACAGACTACATAAAATGCTAATATGATCGGTGCCTAAAGGTGCTATAAGCTAATGATGGTAAATATATATATATATATATATATATATATATATATATATATATATATATATATATATATATATATATATATATATATATATATATATATATATATATATATATATATATATATATATATATATATATATAAAGTCCCTCCCACTTTTGAAGTCCAAATGACGCCCCTGATTGTAACAAAGTATCTTGTAACACCAACGACTGGGTGCCGGTGAAAATCTTCTCATTAAACATTGAGATATTAATCTAGGGAACTCAGAAAAATCTGAGTTAGAGAGTGATGGCTGTGGGGATTGAACCAGGGACCTTCGACATACAAAGCCATGTCTCTGTCAGTCGAGCCAATAAAGGTAAAGTAAAGTTGGGGGCATACACTGTAGCAGCACGTGGTCTCGGTGCTCATCTCCGTAACATTGGCCCTTGAGCCTGTGGTGGGAGGGAGCTCATTACCCCGGGACTCAGGGCCAGTGTGACATCCAGGTTACCACAGTTTCCCCAGGTTTCCCCAGGTACCCATTTATCGACCAGCCCGAGAGGGAGGATGAACAGCTGGGTGAGCTGCACGCCGACTGCCCTGGCCAGCATTCAAACCCGGGCCCGCGGAGTAGAAGCCAGGCACGCTGACCACTAGACCACGGAGGCGTATTGGCGCCCAATCTCAAGTGAACCCACTCACAATGGCACACAATTTTTTTTCTGGTAAATTTTTTACTTTGAATGAATTTGCTAACCATGTGTGTCGAAAAACAGCAGAGATTTTTTGTCACTCCTTCCACCCTAACCTCCTCAGAAATAAAAAAAATAGTGACAAAATCATAGCCTTGAGGCAGTAATATTCAGCCCCAGCATCGAAAAATTATGCTGCTGCCCTATGAAAGGCATCTCTTAACTCCGATGAAGTAGGTGGTGACTGTGGTGGAGCAGCTTCATTGTCATCCCTTGCAGTGGGAGGTGCCATTGGGCCAGCAGATGATGAAGCAGTGGCAGGTGTCATAGGGCCAGCAGATGATGAAGCAGTGGCAGGTGTCATAGGGACAGCAGATGTTGAAGCAGTGGCTGTTGCCGGAGCTGCTGATGGTATATTTTCCACAAGTAATGAACAATATGCTGGGATGGTCTCTAGTAATACAGCAGCAGGGCTGAAAAAAAGGGTCATATATTAGTCATGATTAATGAATGTAATTCAAATAGGTAGTTGAAGGAAAAGGGCCATAAAGGTGAAATATTACTTATTAACATAAGTATTCCACTATTTGTTATTGGTTGTAAAGTAATTGACTGATAAAGTATGTATCTACAAAGAATATGAATTTAAGAGTTATTAATAAATTGTTTTAATGAACATTTTAAAGTTTTTTGCCAAAAACATACAGGCCAATCAATATATCACTGCTGCTTGACTGCTGCTGCTGTCCTATCCCTAGCACATCATCAGCTGTGTCAATGCTGAATGGCTCTGGTACCCCTTCAAATACATGGGTAGGCGGCGGCTGAACAGATAGCAAGACGGCCCCGCGTTCAGGAGGACGCGAGTTCAATCCCCGACCGGTGCCACCAAGCTGGGATTTTTCAGCCGCCGCCGAGTGGCTTAAAACTACCCACATGCTGTCCAGAAGACTACCTATCAACCCGGACTCTAGATTCTAGGATTTAAGATGAGCTCCGGGAGGGCAGCATGAGCCAATGCAAGATGGCGCCACTATAAACACTCGCCTGCGCCAGAACGGGCTAGGCCGACCATCAGGACCCACCGGGAAGAAGCCTTGGACCGACCATCAGGATCCACCGGGAAGAAGCCAACCGGTGCAATAGGCCAAGACGTAAAAAAGAAAAAAGAAAAAAAAGGAAAAAAGAAAAAACAACAACATGAGACGACCAGCCTATGACGTCATACACCAGTTTATCTACCACAGTTAATGTCAAAGTTAGGAAGGCGCCTGCGCATCTGTGGTGCCGCACATGTGAGGCACTCAGGTGCTGGGGGGGAAATGTCATTGTTATGAAGGGGCAGGGGTAAACCAGTATATGCTGTGAAGCCTTGGTGCGGAAGTTCCCTGTCTGAACTGTGCAGCTAATCCCCCGTACAGTGAGGGCCTCTTTTACTCCCTCAGGGGCTGTGCAGCTGAGAGAGTGGTGTACATGAGTGTGAATGTGTGAGTGAGTGTGTGCCTGTCTTTGCTACCACCCTTCATTGGGGGAAGACAGCCAAGGTATTTAGATAGATTGATAGTCATTGACAGATGAACATTAAAAAAAAATATCTATATCAAATATGCAGTTCACTGCTATGAACTTATTAACTTTAAGCTGAAATAAAGGCATTGTGGCCAGTATAGCTGCATTCTGTGAGCACGTAAAAAACTAATACAAGTTTTACATTTAAAGACATAACAACTAAAAAAAATTACCAGTCTGCTGCTGCTCATTCTTGCACTTGGCAATGCGAGGCTTTGATTTTTGTTGTACGTTGTACCAACGCCTCTCACAGTCATCCTGGGTACGGGGTCCACTCCCAGGGAAGGCACTGTCAGGGTATAAATGTGAAGCGAGTTTCTTAATCGTTTCACTATGGCATGCTATTTATTTCCCATACCTTCTCTAATAACATTTAGTACATGCTGTGATGGAAAACTAAATCAGTACCGGTATTTTATTTACATGCATCATAAGACATTAACTTTTTCGTTGTTATGAACATGGCCATAATACTGCTTTTCATTACCTACTTTTCTAAAATGCTTCTCTAAGTAGGAGGATATTACACAATACAGCTATACAAAAAAATTCAATGCATTAACCTTAATTTCATTCTTTTGAATACTTCTAACCTAACATTATATCACCATAAACTGTTTTACCAATGCTATCAACATAATATTTTAATCTTACTTTTCCATTCTCATCAAATCTACCTATTCCGATATAGTCTGAACATAAAATACTTGTAAAAGTGTTCAGAGTCTGGCATGCCCAACACCCCCCCCCCCAAAAAAAAAAAAAAAAAAAATCTATATAAAGAATAAATAAAATAACAGGTAAATATGACTTGACTCTCTTATACTAACCCCCTTTCCACCCTAACAAACTTGGGGACCTACCATGTTAGGATAGGACGTGTTAGGTAGGACATGTTTAGCAGGAGTTGGTTTAGTTATGTTAGATTGTTGAGGGAGTGGGGGTTGCAGCATAAATGGTCATAATGATACTATTCACGTGGAACAGTAGTAAAAAGTATGTTCTGTTTGGAAACTCTGTGGTTGTGTTCGTATACAAAAATACCCATTTGACGAGGTTAGGTTATTTTGCAAGTTACTTGAATCATGAATATGTGAATAGGCTATGTAACAATAAAAATAAAGCATTAACCTTAATTTCATTATCATGAGTACATTCCAATCTAACATTATATCACTATAATCTGTTTGACCAATGCTATAAATATCGTATTTTAATCTTACTTTACCATTCTCATGAAACCTACCCATTCCCATATAGTCTTGACATAAAGTTCTTGTAAAAGTGTCCATAGTCTGGCATGCCTAGCAAATATGCCTTAACTATCTATACCAACCCCCTCTTCCCCCCCAACAAGCTTGGGGACCTGCCATGTTAAGTTAGGATGTGTTCGGTAGGACGGGGCAGGTTTGACATGGTTAGGTTTAGTTATGTTAGGTTGTTAAGGGAGAGGGGGCTGTGGCAGAAATGGTCATAATGAAACTATTCAGATACAGAATGAAAAGTTATGTTATGTTTGGAAGGTCAGTGGTTGTGTTATTATGCAAAAAATACTCAATTGATTAGGTTAGGTTAGTTTGTAAGCTGATTGAATCATGAATATGTGATTACCAACCTTGTTACAGCTTCTGCCACTTCAGTCCACGCTCTCTTCTTATCCTCAGGGGTGATACTCTTCCCATAACACCCTCTGATTATACGTATTTTTTCATGAATTTGATGTAAGAAGACCGTTTCATCTGGCGACCAATTAAACTTATTCCTTTTCTGTGCTTGTTTTCCGGCCCGTAGATGTGCTAATTGTGACAGTTGACGTGGTTATGGTGCGGTAATCTCAGCAGAGCAAGTTGTGACGAAGGAGGGGAGATAAGGGTATTGACGAGTGACGAATTAAAAGAAGCCTTTGAGGCTTCTTCGATCTGCCACAAAACTCAAGATTTTCTTCTGTTTGCCATTTATTATGTTTTTGTTGTATATTTATACATGTTTTCTATCTGCAAACCTTTATTTCTTTATTTTTTTTTTAAATATTCACTTAATTCATGTCGGTTGTTTACGTTTTGCACGGAGGCGTCCTTAGCAACGAGCCCGCCATAAAGAAGACGAAGAAGAAGATAATAGGAGCCAGGATTTGTTAATACTTAAACTCAAAGTTGACGAGGATAGCTTTTACTCTTAATAATTTGAAACTATTAACTTTGATAGTAACTTAAAGGGTAAAAGTTACTAGCTTGTGAGGATAAGGGTCCAGGACTGATTGAGAGGAGAAGGGGGTGGGGATGAGAGGGCAGGGACACGAGCGAAGGGAATAGCGAAGCAGGAGAGAATTAAAAAAAAATCCTAGATTAGCCTGTTTTCAAGTGAAAAAAAGACAAGGCGCCAAAGTCTCAGCCCAAAAGCCAAGATCTAGTAAAAAAAAGCCAAGGAGTGGCAACACTGGTCACGCCAACAAAATCAGTGAGGCTAGCCAGCATTCAGGCTGCTATAGTCCATCGACTCTAACTTGAGCCCTATGGCTTGGGCCAGGGAAACCTCCATTGCTTACAGATCTAGCGATGACCCGCGCATGGCAATTTTTCTCACTGTTAGTCTGTACGTTATCTATTTATGGAAAATATATATATATATATATATATATATATATATATATATATATATATATATATATATATATATATATATATATATATATATATATATATATATATATATATATATATATATATATATATATATATATATATATATATATATATATATATATATATATATATATATATATATATATATATCTATATATATATATATATATATATATATATATATATTCATAATACGACTGCATAATGTTATGAAAGGCTTGGGATTAGAGGGAAAGAAAACGTCACGTCCAAGGGCTCAAGTTAAAATTGATAGACTATAGATGTGCAATTGCCTTTTTATCACTTTAATACAATAACAAAAAAAAAAAAAAGTTAGCATATAATAAGATATTCAGTAATATGAATCATAATATAATTTATATTGCTGCATATCATTGAAATTTAATGTGAACAAATAGCACGTATTATGACAGTGATAAGAAGATTATTTTTTAGTTACTTGCCGAGGGCCGCATTAAACTTCTTTGGGGGCCGCACGCGACCCTCAAACAGTGGGCTGAGCAGTGAGCACCCCTGTGACCTACAACATTCCGAGTTACCTTTGATCCTATCAAGGCTACCCTTTCAACTGCTTCCTCACCTCGCCCTGGGTTCTTAAGATGTTATATAGTCTATGTTGAAAAAAACACGACGCTGCACTACTGGTTAAAAAAAAAAAAAAAAAAAAACGAACCGCACCTTTTCTTCCTATGATAAAAAACACTTCCCATATACAATATTTTTTTCTATTTGTATGGATAATACCTAATTGTATATGTACACTTTATAGAAGTCAGCACACTCCGTTTCATGAATCATTTATCGAAAGTTTGAAGTTTGCTTTCAAAGGACTCTTATAACACTTACTGGCTGCTACAAGGTTGTTTTCCTTGGGGCAGTTATATCTTACAGCAAAGGACGCAGTTCAAGGGCAAAAAAGAAAAAGCCCGCTAGGGAGGGGAGGTGTCTCGAGACTCTCCTGTTGAAAGAGGTAGAGTCGTAAGCAGGAGGACATACAGGTGAAAAGATTGTTCCAGAGTTTACTCATTGCATAAGGGATGTGGACATTATTTGATAAGCAAAAGTAGACAGTCGAGTGTAGCGGTGTCGCGGCAAAGGTGGAGGCATGTAGTTAGCAAGTTCCGAAAAGCAGTCAGCATGAAAATATCGATTGAAGATAGTAAGAGACAACATGTCGGCGGAATCTCAAGAGATAGAAGACTGTCGGTAAGAGGAGAGGAGTTGAGCCGAAGACTATTGTAAGAGGAGGGGAGCTGAACAGAGGGGCCTCATATTCTACTCAGTCCAAAACAGCTGTGTGTGCGGAGACCCCCCAAACATGAGATGCTACCTGACCAAGAGAGGGTAGTTCAGTGAGCTAGGGTCCGTTGTCTAAATATATAATGTTAACACGAGGGGCTCAGGTTGGCAAACTTACAACAGAAAGGTAAGGAAGAAATGAATCAGTGCAATTATATTACAGTTCAGTCACACATCTTTCATACACCCTACAATCACTCATACTTACATGCAAATATAAGAGACGCACCACGGTGTCGGATACAGTTACGATAAACGGTAAACACTTAGAAGTGGACTTCGGTCTGCTGTGGTTTGTTCACCTTACTTACCACCTGGATTATCCTACATTGTGCGAGGGACAGGAGGAGCGATGAGACCGATTAGAGAGAGAGAGAGTGTGTGTGTGTAAGATTTATCCGTAATGTGGAAACGGGCCTTTGTCACATGGATTAGAGTTTGGAGTTGGCCCTCTATAACCGCGGGTTATCTCCAGTGGAGGCTGGTTCGAGACAGTGAGTGAGAGTCCGGCTTGTTTCGAACAAAGACGGATTCGGAGCGGTAAGTGAGAGGCCGACTCCGAATTTAGACGGTTCGAACATTGAGGGTAATATTTTTTTTGTGTGTGTGTCAGGTTTGAGTGGGGCGAAGCATCAGGTGACCCTAACCCCCCCCCCCCTTACCCCCGCTGAAGACGACTTAACCAGGAGTAGAGTTGTAGCGGAGCTCAAGTTCTTGATAGTGTATCACCCATACAGTTGTCAGATCCCCTGTCGTGGTGGATTGCAATGTTGTATGGCTGAAGGTACAGAGTGACCATCGAAGCAGACGGTGGTTGGTGATTGAAGTGCTTGAAAGAGGGATAAGTAGGTGTGGTTCATGTTGATCTGACTTGCAGGCGAATGGGCTCGGAGTGCTGTACTTGCCTGAGGGCCAGGTTGCAGGATGGAAAACATCCCGCCGTTCATCACAGGGCGGATCCGGGTGGTATATGGCGTCCGTGTGGGGTAGGAAGGGTTTCACTCTCAAGCCTGCGTTCTGCAGCCTTGTCAACACCGTTTGGGGCAGTGGGAGGGAGAGCGGCCAGGTATCTTAAGGAGACGGAGTGGTAAATGTATTGATTTGTTGAGCCCTGTCTGTTAATGGTAATAACCTTTTGTTGGATCGATCTGTCACAAACCGTGCTTGTCCTACTTCGTCACTGAGATCGTCTACTCGGGGCAGAGGGTAAGCGTCTGGTATGGTTACCGAGTTTACCGTACGGCAGTCGGTCGGTCGGTCCGCTTTCCTTCGGAGTTAGCCGACACGAGGAGACTCAAGAGGAGTGGCTGATGACGAATGGCTGGTGTTGTAATTGCGATCTACGTCTTACATCCGGTCCCATCTGTGGATGTAGTCTGCAGGGGCTGTTACGGATGGTGGAGGTGCCACAGATTAATTTTCCGTTTTGATTAGCAGGGTTACATTGTCTGGTTCGTTTCCGAAAAACGCGGGAGCGAGAATGTGTGGTGTGTCAGGAAGGTGACAGCTGTTTTAGACGTTTGTGTTGATTGTGTAACCTAACCGAGTGAGGTGATCTTTTCTCATCTTCCTTTATGACATTATTGGGCCTTGGGTTAGACAATGATGGTCTCTCGAGTCAGGGGCAGAGGCAGGTAGGCATGTTTTATGAGACATAAGCAGGTTAACGTGGATTAGTTCAGTGGGCTGACGGCAATCAGGGGTCTTAATAATATAGATGGTGTCATTTATTCTCTCACTGATTTTATAGGGGCCATGATATTTAGGCTGTAAAGTGGAATCGGGAACTGAGAGGAGTGCAAGAAATTTATCATCCTCTTGAAACGTACTCCGTTTAGTCTCTCTCTCTCTCTCTCTCTCTCTCTCTCTCTCTCTCTCTCTCTCTCTCTCTCTCTCTCTCTCTCTCTCTCTCTCTCTCTCGGGTTATAAAAACGTGCGTTAAGTTTTAACTATTGTTTTAGACGTATTCATTTAGTGTGAGAAGTCGCCTTTAAAAGCCGACACCCTGCGAGGCACACGTCTTGCTGTTCGCCTCGCCCACCTTGTTCTGACCTCACCGTCGCTAGGCCATGGCTCTCATCGGTGATGACCTCGAATCCACCAATGTCCACTACAGTACATTCCAGATGTGGGGCCACTCTTTCTAAGCTATAAACAACCTAGTTTTCACTAAACATCCGGTGGCGCGATACAGAGCTTGTGTTTCGACACTCACATTCCTACATTCATATGTACATGATATTGGCCTTGATTTAATGTACTATGCCCTCTCTGGCCTCAACTCTTAGAAGGTTTATGAACCTTATGGAGTGCCTCCTATTGTCCTTAAAAACTGTGCTTCCGTGCTGACACCCTGCCTGGCCAAACTCTTTCGCCTCTGCCTATCAACATCTACTTTTCCTGTGGTGAACACTGAATTCTCCAAGGAAGGAGATTTCAGCGAAGGGAGAGTTGGTCAAGACGTGCTCCACTTTATAGTTCAAATAGTCAAAGTATTTTACATAGTTGATAGAGTTAGGTGACAGATAAACAGCAATGTGTGTGTGTGTGTGTGTGTGTGTGTGTGTGTGTGTGTGTGTGTGTGTGTGTGTGTGTGTGTATTTTCCTACTTATTTGTATTTACCTACTCGTATATGTATTAAACAGGGCCTGAGCTCCAGGTCGGACAGACGTGTCTCACAATCTCTCTCTCTCTCTATATATATATATATATATATCTATATATCTCTCTATCTCTCTCTCTCTCTCTCTCTCTCTCTCTCTCTCTCTCTCTCTCTCTCTCTCTCTCCAAATTTTCCTTCATTTTATGGACACTGCCCGCTTCAACAATGTCATTGTTTAGTCCATTCCATATATGAAAAACTGTACTTCTTTATGTCTATTAAACAAGTTCCCTTTCTCACTTTCTTGCTGTGTCCTCTTAGTTGCCTCCCCCCTTCTGTCTAGATTTACTCATTTATATCCAACACGTCCATTCCACTTGTGTTCCTTTACAACGCAATCAGGTCCGATCTTTCTCTTCTTTCTTCCAGTGCTGGTAGGCCCAGTTCCTTCAGTCTAGTCTCGTATGACAGACTTGATAGTTCTGGTACCATCTTAGTTGCAATCCTTTGCATCCTTTCAAGTTTATTTTTATTCTTTTCTTGCGTGGTGACCAAACAACCGCTGCATACTCTAACCTTGGTCTAATCAATGTGGTTATTATTTTCTTCATCACGTCCCCATCTAAGCAATGAAACCCACCCTAATACTGTGCAGCAAAATATATGTTTCTCCGAATGACTTATTTACGTGCATTTCAGATGTCAGTGCATCCTGTATTATAATTCCCAAGTTATTTTCCTCACTCACTGTGTCGTTGATTGTTCCTCCCATCCTATACACTCCACTTGGTCGAGTTTTACTGTTTCCTATTTTCATGGTGGGATACTTTTTTTTTTCGTTAAACTCCATTGATAATAATAATAGCAATACTACTACTAATATTACCAATAATAATAATAATAAACCTGGTGCCCGTAAGTGACAGCATCGAGGTGCACAGTCAGCACTTTAGGCAGCGCTGATGATGGCAAATATGGCAATGATGGAAAATGTCGATGATGAGGATGAGGATATGAATGATTATATTGTCTGGATAACAATGATGACGGCGATGTGAGTGATGCTGGCTATGATAACAAAGATATTAATGATGATGATCACCATGATAATAATGATGACGATGACGACGATGGTGACGGATATGACGATGACGATGATAATTATGATGATGACGGACAATGATTGTTATGATGACGTTGATAAAAATAGTGGTAACACTAACAAGAGTGATAGTAGTGATGATGACAATGATAATGACGATTATGAAAATGGCAATCGAGTGGTAATGATGATGGTGATTGACATGGCGATGAGGATGAGAGGGAAGATAATGATGATTACAATGTCGGTAATGATGATAATATGATGGTGAAGATGAAAAAAAATCATGAGAGAGGACATGACGATAGCGATCATGATAATGATGATGATGATAATGATAATGTTAATAATAATGACAGATAATAGCAATGATGATAACTAATATTAACGTTGATCTTAACAATGAAAGATGATGATGGCATTAATGATGATAATGATGATACATACGGCAATGGCATAGATGGTGATGATGATGTTGATGGTGTATTATCAAGGTGGTGATCAAAATGATGATAGCATTGTTATGACGAAAAGGACTCAATATGACAGTCACCAAAGAAATCAAAGGAGGTGAATTACCTTTATTAACTCATCCCTCACTCCTATCCTATACTAAGATAAAAACTAGTATTGGGCAATCCTAGTATGTAGCTTAGCTGTGGATTTCGGTGCCGGGATGAAGATGTAGCTGAGGTGGCGGTTGGTGGCAGAACGGTGTGGTCGGGTGTGTTCCATGGTGCCAGTAGAAGACAAAATGCCATATCTATATCATTTTGCCTCTGGCTATTATGATATACATACGGCAATGTCATTTTACGGGGTTGTTTACAGCGGAAATCGGGTACGAATGTGTGTTCGTAGGGTATGTTAGACCGGAAATCGGGTACGTAGAGGTCGCGAACCGGTTATTACCGGAAATACGGTACGAGTGACTGGATGAAAGCTGAAGTGGCAAGGTGATATCGCTATGGCATTCTCGTTTTACCGGGTGGTTGTGTTTACGGCGGAAATCGGATACGAATGACTGTGTTGTTTCAGTTGTACCGGAAATGCAGTACGAAGGGTTCGGATGGGAGTGTTTACGGGCGGAAATCGGAGTTAGACCGGAAATACAGTACGAACGTATGGGATGTGTTAGGGTTTGAATGAGGTGATTGACCGGACTTATGAATGTTGTTTGTTGTGACCGGGAATAGGGTAAGAACAGGTGAGTAATGTATCTGGGTAGGATCGGGAAGTCAATGACCCGTCCAATGTTATTGTTTTGGATGGGTAGGAGGGAGGGAGGGATGGGTTGGGGGGTTTGGGTAAGATTGGAATGTGCTTCGGCCTTGTCCAAGGTTGAAGAGAGAGATAGGAGGAAAGGAGAGAGAGAGGAAGAGAGGATGAAAGGAGAGAGAGAGAGAGAGAGAGAGGAGGAAAGGAGAGAAAGAGAAAGGAGAAAGAAAGGAGGAAGAGAAGAAAAGGAGAGAGGAAGAGAAGAGAGAGGAGAGAGAGAGAGAGAGAGAGAGAGAGAGAGAGAGAGAGAGAGAGAGAGAGAGAGAGAGAGAGAGAGAGAGAGAGAGAGAGAGAGAGAGAGAGAGAGAGAAGATGAAACAAAAAAAAGGTGGAAGAGAAAGGGAGAAAGAGAAACAACATGTCGGGATGACTTACCTGTTGAGCCATATCGCGTGTCAACAAAATGAGAATGGAAAGGAGACTATATGAGAGGGCTGGAAAAGTCGTTACAAACACACACTTGCATCCGCCCCTCACCCCCACCCCCACCCCCAGCTTCCCATACCAGCTAACAGAAAAAGTCGTTGGACAGGATACACCTGCCCCCCCCTATCCCCCCCCCCTCCTTGCCAACCCACAAGCTGTAAATCAAAGTCTGTTTCATTTATTATTTTATTTATTAAGTAAACTGCGAGATATTTGCGATGCAAATAGGTCCTCATCATCGCTATCCATCACCGGTACATTCTTCATTACCCGAGCGAGCACCTTCTTTTCAGAAGCCATTGAGTCGTCCTCCTCGTCACTGTCTATTACTGGTCCATTATTCATTACTGGTTTATTCTTCAAGACTTGTTCATTTTTCACTATACGAGAAAAAACGCGTTTTTTCGGAATCCTCGGTGGGGCTAGGTTCTTCGGAGTTGAAGTTCCCGCATCGCTGGGTGTCTTCGCGTCAATTACATCTACTCCTTTCTTCGTATTTTCTTTCCCTTCATTTCCTTCCTTCTGCAGCGAGGTTTTTTCATTCGGTTTGAGGTCTTTTTCATTCGACGTTGTCACAGCGTGGTTTGTCTTTTCTTTCAGAGGGGATGAATTTGCTGTCTTGTCCTTCCCAGGGAGTGAAGATGGTTTCTGGTGGTCTGGCGAAGCAATGTCGATGGTAGCATCGAAGAACGAATCTGTCTTCTTAGGTGAGGCGTCGGGGAGGAGTAGTTCAGAATCACTGAAGTGAATCCGACGAGCGACGCCATTCATATCGTTCCCAGAATCTTCGGAGTCGACAGTTACGACAGGTTGGCTTTTCCTCTTGAGGTCAGTCTCGCCTGCATCACTCTGATAGTAGTTGATGTTAATCACCAGCCCACCTGAAAAAGCAGGAAATAATACGTTCATAGGTTATTCATGGATTTTTTTGTTCATCTTGTCACCAGGAAAACACACACACACACACACACAAATGACCTCTATTAAGACAAGACACAAGCGCACACACACACTCATGAAGAGGTAAGCATATATAAATACGTTCATAACTTACACACACAGTACATACATGGATATATCAGAAAATAATCAAATACTTACCAACGTCTTTAAAACGTTAAGTTTCCCTTGCTTTGTTAAAACAAGCCTTACCGAAGCCACTGGGGCGAGTTAATCTTTTCGCGGGATTCATATATCTGTCGAAGGTACAGGTAGCTCTTTTCAATGAGTGATGCAGTCCAGTCTCGTCGAGTTTATATAGGGACTAAAATAGGTTCAAAATAGAGGTGAATAGTCAACTCACCTCCCATATCCCCCCCATGCAACTGTTGTATCCTTCACTCTCATTTTTTTATAACGCGTTTCTCTTTCGACCTCCACGTGGTCCGACATCGCATATTTCTCGTTGGCAATCTGCTTTATTTGCATATATACAGAATGTCCTTTTACAGTTGGGCATTCTAAAGAGGCGGTAAATCAAATGGGTTATTAATTTATCGTTATAGAGAAACTTATTTTTTTTTAAATGTTCCGTGTATACATTGCATGACACGTTTTAGGTCGTAATAACTAAGTAAATAGCAGAAATACATACTGTATATACCGCACACCAGTGAACATGACCCCTGGATTCGGTATGCTAGCCGACGCACCATGATATTCGGACGAGTTTGTATATAGTTTTGTAAAGCAGATGAAAGCAACCTCGGATGTAAGTTATAGCTGTCAAAGTATCCTATTATGCTTGATCCATTATTAATATATACAGTCATCCAGTGTCCAAGTTGTTGAGTAGAAGCTTTAGACTTCTGCGTAAGAAGAATAAATACGCAAGGTTTTAACCTGCTTTCGGAGTATTGGAGTAAATCGCGTGCTCGTTCCTCTGTATGGCAGCCTAGAAAAATCGTTCTGTCTCACACTCCTGTGAGACCTAGTTCTCTCTCACATAAGTGTTCATATTGACTTATGCACGCACAATGCACCTCACGTGACGATGACTGTCTATTTCTAATATACCCGTGGTCTCCGCAAAGAGCATGACAATGAGATCTTTACTTGACCCTTTTTTTAAAGCTAGATTAATTCGTAAATTTCCCGATCTTTCAAGAGGAATTCCTTTACGCACATCTTCAGGTACAAAGTTGAAAGCACATACGGTTCTTCCTGCCTTAAAGGCGTGGAAAGGTTGTGTGTTACCCGTTTCTAAACCTAGCGATTCAATGGTAGTGTAGAACAGTCTCGCGGTGTGATGTGGAAAGTCACTTCGAATATTATATACCGTAGACCCATTTATGGTAATGTGAACCTGAGAGAGGTCAGCGTGGGTAAAATATAAACCATTTTTCTCAAAGGAGCCTTGTAAACTGTCCATTCCCACAATTGCCATACAAATGCTCTGTGGAATAGTTTATGCGAAGGGTAACTCGGCTACAAGACTCGTTTGATTTACACCTAACACATACGTTTTATACAATGTCCTTTTATATGTATATTGCATGGGTTTCAACATCAGAGAACGGTTGAGTGACTCCAAGGCCGCCGAGTGAGGAATGACGCGATCAATCCAGAGACGGGCCGAGTTAACCTTGAAACGAAAGCCATCACCAGGCTGATGTGTATTTAGTATCCAATTTTTTTTGGCTAATTCCAAGCGTACTCTCAGGTCAACTGAATCCAATAAGTATGAATCAATGCTGGCGATGTCCATGAATAGAGGTCCTGTTATAGACAGACCATGTTCTTTATAGGACGAAATTATTTCTTTCTCACGTTTGTTTCCCCTTATAAAATAGTCTTCATCATATATTTCGACTAACCCCTTTGCATGGTCATAGTCGCGATGGTAGAACGCAGTTTGTCCAATAGAAACGAGTTTGTCCTGGGGGAGTGACGTAATCATTTTGATATAACTGTGGTAATTAAAAAGGGGGTTGGATTCGACCATTTCTTCATTAAGATAACACGTGCATGCTTTGAAGATAGTATTTGAGAGACCGTTAGCAAATGCAAACTGATCAGAGTCTTCAAATTCTTTTCCGTCCGCCTTCGACACACTGCACTGAAGGTCAATGGTTAGGGTAGAAAGGTCGGGAAATTGAGCCGGAACTCCAGCTACTCTAAATTCTATGTAGTTATCTGTAACGCCGTCATTTGCCCCCTCCAAATTAACGGGGAGGACGTCTAACTTATTCCTCGCCGCGATGGAACTTTCTATTAATCGTGACTTTGTCACGCATGGAAAGGACTCGGTGACTGTGGCTGTGTATTCCTTAAGAGGGTTGAAGACACCCCCACCTTGTACGTTTACTCCGTAATCGCTCATCTTCTACGTTAAACTAAAGGAGTATTGCTAAATATGTCGTTTTTATAGCATACCCTAGCAACCTTACGCCGCAGTTGCCTTTTTCTCCCCGTTTTCTTTTTCTTTTTTTCGTCGACTCGTTCTTCCACCTCCACGGGCCGCTCGTTTCCCCACACCCCTTAACGCTGTTAAACCCCTTGATTTTAAGGACTCGCGGAGTCGTCTCCCCTCTAAAACGTCCCCTATAACCCCTTCAGTCATTCGGTATGCTTCTGGAGCGACATTCCGGATCAGGAAAGGTATGGCTTTCTTAGCAAGACCACTCAACACAGTGAATAGTCCCCCTCCCCTCCTAGCGCGTTGTACTGGAAGAGGCGGGATAAATACGCTAATATATTTTACCCCTGCACCTCTAGCATGACTCGTAGACAATAGTGCGTCAAAATCATGACGCGTGGGGGGGATGAAAGCTGTCTTCATGACTGCTAGATGAAGAATAACATGCAGTCGTATAAAGTCGCGGTATTTATTTAGGACGAATGTGGAGTAGAAGCGTCATGGTTTTCCCTTTCCCAAAGTTAATCGGTCTACCCTTTTGATCTGTAACCTTAATGGCTATAGAGTTTATGATTGATTTATTGAGGGGTTTATACGCCGTTTGGTTATAAGCTCGACCTCCCGTTGTCTCCATGGCTATCATTTCGAGTAGATTCACATTCTGTCCGCCGTATCTAGTCGGTACCACACAATCAGCGTAAAACATGGCGAAATCGACCCCTCCGTCTGCTCGGGGTGGGAAAGGCGCGGGTACCAGCGTGACGTCGTCCTCATATATTACTTCCGGACCGTAAATAATATACTTTGGAGATTGGTCATACCCTAAAGCTTGGGCTGTTTTAGAACCAAATCTAAAACCCAGATGACAGAAATGATTATCGCTCGCGTTGTTTCGTTATAGTTAAAAAACACGTCAGACTCAAAGTATCGTGAATACTGGTCCTTCATATTTTCATGAAAGGTCTGTGCCAGCTCATAATTTAATATATCTATCATGTACCCTGTATCACCAGCAACGCTGTTAACCTGTGGTACGTAGGTATAAAGTAGATAAGAATTTATGGGTTCATTATGGAGTTTACCCCAGATTTCAATCCTTGAAGTATAATCAGCTTCTGATATACCGTAATAAGTTTTAGGGTAAAGACAGTTTATCATGCCCACTTCATATTCCTTATTTGGATCGAGTTGTATAGGAGGATTAATTCTATTTTGAAACTGGTTGGGGGTATTTTCCGGGTAAATATCTCGACTCCCTAAATTACTGAGATACACGTAGTGTTCTTCCCCTGCCATGGTTAACAGGATACTAAGTCACTCATCAACAAAGGATAGCATTTATATATACTACCAGTGTCACACATACAATTTATTCAGTAAGTGTACAATATGGTAACACACCAGCAAATACATAATTATATAATATAAGTAAGTACACAATAAGGCGAGACGTCAGCAAAGACATAATTATATGACATACATTAAGTAAGTGTACACAATAAGGCGAGACGTCAGCAAAGACATATATGACATACACCTATTCTTCGGGTAAGCGCACGAGACATATTTCGACGCCAAATGGTGACAAGCGCGAGTGTAGTGCTTGTATGTGGGGAAAATAATGCTTTTCCCACTCTTCATCACACTTCCCGCGACAGCCGACACCCTCAGGGATAAATATTTTCTCAACCACGTTATGACCCATTGCCAAAACTGCGACTTTCTTCATACAACTCTGAAAATAGTCACGTCGATTTTCACGTGTATCTGCTCTCAGTCCTTCAACATAATGGCGGTCCTGTGACGTTGTAAGTGCTTGACGTGCTTTGGTGTTCATCCCAGCCATATTGCGTCACACAGGCGATGAGGTGGGGAGAAGAACTTCCTTCTGGTGGTTTCTGTTCAATGATACTTCCAGGCTCATCTCTGGCGACGACTGCACGTGACAGTGAATTAAGTCTCTTCCGCCTCATATAAGTGTCTTCATGCGGGTAAACACTCTTCAAATCGCGAGCGATACCGTAAGCATCGCATGCAATCGAGTTTACTGCGTACACAATGAAGTTCCGGCTGTCGCAGAGTTCCGTGTCACGCAGTCGCCCAACAAGGGTCTTCATGGTAAAGAGCATGTGACTGTGTGTGGGGTGGATTTACACATACGCACTGCTTTTATTTCAAGGAGACACAGCTGACGTCCGGCAGGTGTTGCCGTTACCTTGGGAACGCAGGTGTTGGTGGACGGGTTCCGACATGTCGCTCATTAGTATGCGCGACGCGTCGCTAGGCCTCATTCGAGAAAAACTAATACGAAACCAAGGAAGCTCCAGCACCCGCCAATTTTTTTTTCTTAAAACTAAGATTTCGGATAGCCTAATTGGGGAACTGACCCATTTTTAGTAATAATGAAACTAATGACCGTTGTTCGCTTTTATTTTTCCTTTAGCGCTGCCGAGGTTATTGATCAAATCCACTAGGTTTAATCCTGTGTAGGGTGGGAATAGATTGTCTGCTTGATCCCATTTTATATCAGGGTTTCCATCCAATGGTTTAACGAGTGATAATCCTTACTCTTGCAGTGATGGGGAGACAGAGAGACGGATTACATCATCCAAGGATGGGTTGCTACGAAAGGAAGGAGCAGCTGGGGGAGGATCCGGTATGGGAGCACGTGTGATGGGCGTGGTCGGGTTTGAAGGTTGAGTGGTAGTAAGCGGTTCATTATTATACATGTATTTTTTTGCGATTGAGACTGGGACGAGATAATACTCTTTCATTTTTGCATTAAACTTGTAATAACGGACGCAGTAATCGGCAATAAAATGGACAAAATTGTAATGTGTATATTATAATGTACATGTGTATGTATGACTGTACGTGTGGCGACACCCGGTCGGTGTCGCACAACAGGATGTTTAACAACACGTCGTGCTTTTGGCCGTGGGAAGCTGTGATGAACTGACACTAGGATCAGCAAATGATGAGTTTCATCAACAGTCATCAACCGGAACCCACACCCTTCCGGACTATCTAACAAGCAAATAAAACGAGCGAGCAACGCGAAGACGGGAGAGAAGACGTGTGACGGGCAGGAGAGCGGTGCTCCGCCTCTCCGCCCCCTGCAGTGGTGTGGCTGTCTCTGATTTCGTGCGTCTCGCTCACGTAAACTGTTTACCTTATGTAGTACAACTGTTAATATAGTTAAAATTACATTTTGTCTTGGTGTTGCCCTGTGAGAGAGAGAATTAAAGTGAATTAAAATGAACTTATAACGGCTACCGCTCGGCCACACATCACTTAACTAAAAGGCTATTGTGTTGTCTCAACCACTTCAATCAACTGGAGAACGCAGGCAACGGTACATCGGACCTGACGTGAGATAACAGTTCGCGCCTTAAACTTAAAACATTAACTATTACACTTAACAACAACCACGTTACATATAACGTTTAAAAATCGTTAACAAAATACCCCCTCCTCTTTTTGACAGTAATATCGCTTTCTTTTTGGCAAGCCCCGGTTTTTTTTTTTTTTTTTTTTTAATGCCACGGCTTTTATTTCAGATCGAAATCGTTTAAGTTTGTTGATGACTGCAGGATCTTGTGTGAGTCTACTCTTTAGGAAGTTTGAACAAATTTCAGTAATAGAGCTCACCTCTCTCTTCTTCAATGATTTCAAGACGGCTCGCCTCAGTGTTGGTGAAAGGTGCGTCAGGAGGAATATTGAGTCTTTATACTATAAAATGGGCGGTACTTTATTCATATCTCATGAGATATCTGGCCGCAATCCAGGTGTCGAATTTATCGGGGTACCCACGCCAATGAACGAGATAGCGTATCCCACCCTTAGTTCTCTTAGATCTGAGCACGTCAACTTGGTATCGGTCTGGTAGCGTGGCCTTTACTAACTCTTCCCGGTAAAAAATCCCTTCCACTTCCTCTCCGCTTAAATCCCGTAAGTAATACGTAGGGATTATCTGGGAAGTATCTGCGCGTCTCACTTGAAAGAGCTACTCGGTGTTATTTATCCTATACCCTTTATGAAATAAAAACTGCGTCCGAGACTGAAGTTGTATACGTACAATGTCTCCTACAGACAAGTTAGAACTAACCGGTTTCTTGACTTTCTGTTGATTTAAATATATGCGCCTAAACTGCTTCCTGGCACCCTCCACGTCACGTATCTCATGAACCTGAGCTGATGTTTGATTGTTCCGTAATCCACGATGGGGTGTTTGGTTATACGTCTCTATAATGCTTGGAAGGACGTCTATATAGGTGAGAGTGTTGTTCAGCGTTAGATATTTATATACTTTCGCTTTTATCGTCTTTATCACCCTTTCCGCCAAACTCGCTTTCGTTTCTCGGGAATAGTTGGAGTATAAAGTTACCCGTTTCGATGACAGGTATTCTTTTACCGCTTGATTATAAAACTCAACTCCTTGGTCTGTGAACAGGCGAGACATACCATTATCGTGTCCGAGTCAATAATGCTTTTCAAGGCCTTTAAACTACTGCGACTGGACTTACTTCTCAGGGTTGCCACTTGTAAATACCTACTAAATACATCTAGACAAAACATGATATACTTTACACCTCTATTATGCTTTTGCAAAGCAGAGAAATCTGCGAGGTCACACGTCAGAATGACCCGGGGCTTAGGGGCAAGTATCTTTCGTCGCGGAAAGCGTTTTTTAGATAAATAATGGAGAGTGTAAGTTCGATTGCCCTGTAGATATGCTTTCACGTCAAGCAGTGATAGTTTTCTTTTATCCTTTTCCGTCCTTCCTGGTAGAGTGAACGAACACTCCTTAACCCCGCAGGGTTACCCACATCACGGTAGATTTGATCCAGTATGTCATTCATAACAGATACACTTTCTCACAGGGTGCCTCTCTAGTGATATTAGTGCGCAGCTGGAGCTCCTCAGGTGTGTTTGGCCCGAGATCGCAAAGCAGATAACCGTGAGGACGACTAAAAACTGAATTTTTATATATTTCAACGGACTTTGCTTGCTTCATCCCATAAAGTTGTCTACCCAGACACTCAACCTGATAAATATCTCTGCTTAATAATAGTAGGTATTTAGTGCGATCGTTCGTGAGTACTTTCCAGGAAAAATAAATATTTTGTGTTACCATTATCACGGATAGATTACGGTGCCTTCCTTTGGTGAAAGCATCCACAACGGTTCGAGAATTTGCCGCTGTAAGGAAATTATCATCTAATATCAACAGTACTTGTTTGCTTGGATTGCTACAGGGGGTAATTTCACCCGCTGAATCAATAATGTCTGCATATATTTCAAGTTTGTCTTTGAGGTTCTCATTCTTTTGTAGAGGATGGGTTGTGACACCGCAGATAATAATCATATGGAATGTATCTTGGTACTTGTTGACAATCCTTGTGCAAAGATGTGTTTTTCCAGCATTGGTGTATCCTACGAGAAGAATACGACTGGGATATCTAAACAGATTCAGCGAGTCCTCGTTGAATGTCTTATCCATGTCTGTCTTGAAGGAATACTAAAACATAATACATCAAGCATAGAGTATTTATTACATTATATACACTTATGACTAGAGGGTGATTTTTTTTATGTACATCGTCTCTTACAGACTCCCTTAACGACTAACGTTCTCTTACGTCCGGCTGCTGCTATGTTTAATGAGGAAATATTAACACCTGCTGACAGGTGGTGGACCATAGGAGGGTTATCCCTCTGACAGCTGCTCCCTCTTTCTCCATAGATCTGGAAGTTCACCTTCCTCCTCCTCCTCCTCCTCCTCCTCTTCCTCCTCTTCCTCTTCTTCTTCCTCTTCCCTTTCTCGTTCTCCCGGCTCCTCATTCCTCCCTCCCCGCCTCTCCTCTTCCAGCCTCTCTTCCTCATTTTCCTCTCCCCGCCTTTCCTCCTCATTCGCCTCTTCATCATCCTCAATGTCATCATCATCCACCCACTCTTCCACTTCTTCCATCTGTTTATTATCTGGGTGGTAATATCCTCTCGTGCTATGTGAATTTATGTTATATCTCTTGTCGTCAAACCTCGACAGAGTTTTTTTTATCACTTTTGTGGTTGATATTTGACCTTTCAAATATCTGATATTATAACATTTCACACTTCTAGAAGGAACACCATTCAGGGTATCTTGAAAGTTCTGGTGACTTAATTTTTTTTCTGATGATATATAGGAATTCCCTTACAACGAGAGACTTGTTCCTCGTCTCTCATTAAGAGAGAGTACATCTTTGGCTTTAGTATGATAGCTTCCTTGATCAGTTGAGCTCCTGTTTCAGACTTTAGTAACCCCAGCTGCCCCTTTTTATCCTCATTAAAATAGGGGTGATCAGAGGGAAAGTTTCTGGTGTCTAAAAACTGCTATTGCCCCATGTTTCAACTCATCATTTAATGTGGTCTGTATCTCTAAACTGAAAATGAAGCTATCTGTATCTTCATAGGTTAATCTAGCTCTGTCGCCATAATTAGCTTTGATTACTTTATACCAGAACTGATACATATATTTCTTTGCAGTTTCCAGTATATGAAATCCTAAGTAGTTGGGCTGTCTGATGTTAATGCTGTCTTTATTGTTGACACCGATAACTTTCCCACTACCCAATGGATACGCCCTCATAAATGACGGCCTGCTCATGTATGCACTGAATTTCTAGACCAAGAGACATTAATAGCTGCAGCAAGTCAAGACTGATAAGGTGATCCTGCATGCCCTTATGACCCGCCACCAGTTTGCGGTTTCTTTTGGGGAGTTTGCGACCTTCCGCTTGCAATAGTCGTTTACTGTAGGGTGAAAGGTCTCCCTCCGTAATATTCATTTGCGTGAGACAGAGGGGGAATTCATCAGTAACCCTAGCCACGTCCGCAGTAGCCAATGTCACCGTCTGTGCCATGATTCATGACACCCACCTCTAAAAAATCGTCCATCTCCTGTTGTGAAAGTTTCTTAATATCACCCATCGGTAAGTGCGAACACATATTTGTCGCATACAGGGAATTGTAGTCCAGATATAACACATAGGTTCCGGGTCCACCATCCTCCGGGTGATTTGCCTCCAAGTGAGGTGTGACGCAGGTCACGAAACCGCCTCGTATGTTCCTTTTGATGAGGTGATACAACTCAGGAGTGTAGGGCGGGTCGAGCTGAGCTCCTGTTGTCTTTAAAAATGCATCATAAGCATAGGAAGACAGTGAGACGTAGTGCGCCACGTCTAACCCGTACGACTCCTTCAAGCACGTTCTATAATTCATATAGGTGTCAGCTAATAACCCCACATCAATCTCACAGTACAGTTTAATATACTCGCCTAAAGTGTGACATGAAGCGATCTCCCATACATGCTGAGCGTGTTGGTAATCCTCAACTGAAAGTTCTTTTTCCCTGAGCGAGTCATGAAAAGCCTCACAGGGGGGGGATTAACTCCTCTCCTCCAGACACTCGAGGTTGGTGACTTACTCATAACACATAATCTGTTTTTTTCTTGCAAACTGTCTCTCTCGCGTGACTGGGGAGGTAATTCACCATCTCGTGCGTGTATGGTGTACAATAACCGGCCTTTACGTGACTCTCGGCCAGTTTACTGAGGCTAGCATTCATAATACTTAGCGTGTCTTGAAACTGCAAGTCGTTAATTCTCACTTTAAAGAACTGTGCCTCGGATTTTGCCATAATGGTTACCTTGGCTTTCGACCTTTTCATTTCTTTTAGGATTAATGAAACATCAAAGCTCATGTTGTGGGCCAAGGTAATGAGATATTTTCTCATATCACGACACTGCAAATTACAGCGTCCGTAGTACGCCCCTGAATAATTTATCTGTGGCAGACTTTGATCGTGATGGCGGTGGGGAGGATGCTTACTGTCAAAAGGTTCAAAACAGAGTTCACACTGACGCTGCCTGCGAAAACGCTCTTCATCTTCGCCTGTCATGTCTATGGGATGAGCAATTACTGCGTCCTTAATTTCATACCAAGTTCTAGACAGGTTATAAATGAAGTGATTCACCGCGTCGGAACCGAAATAGGTGTTTTTCTTCACGTTTCCCTGTCTATCGACTATGAGATAAGCGTATCCCAACGCTTCATGCTCCGCTACGATGCACCCATTCCGACGTGGCTTGATCATAGTCTCGAAGTCAAAAAAGCAGAGATGAGAGGGTGGATAGGAATACGCGTAGTGTTTAAACCTTACTTTCTCACTTTCTTCCGGGAAAAGGAGAGTTTCGGTGAAGCTACACTGACGCTCGTGTTCGCTCAGATTCACACTAGCGGGTAGTGAAGAGAAGCATATCTCTCAAAAATGATAGTTATGAAGGGTGGGACGTGTTCTCGTATATTTTCTTTAGAAGCTCTCTACGTTCTTGATTAGGGCCATGTGCTTTCCTCCAAGCAGAATGAGGGGTATAACTGTGCAATACTTGGCATTTCCTTTCCTGGATAAGGATAGCTGGTACATCTCATCGCTTCTGTGTAATGTATAGACGTTCAGAGAGACATGGTTCAACCGTTCCAGTTGACATAGATTATCCCACGTAACCGGTCGCCCAACGCCTTGGCAAACGACCAGTTTCTTAATCCCTCTACTTCTCCGTAATCTTTGATAGATATTCCACCATGACGTCCCCATGCGGTGAAGTTTAAAGGCTGCTATACACTGAATAACACATGACGAATGCTTGCCGCAAAACTTAAAGATCTCACTCTTTCCCCGCAAACCTTCAGGAAACCTCACATATTCACCTATGCCGTTGTGAGCGGCGTGCTAGCAAAAATTTATGTAAAATGATTCCACTCTTGAGATAATGTAACCAGAACCTTCCGTCTCACTGGTAAGACCTTCCAACCTGCTGGTAAGTCGATTGATCCATAAGTCTAACAGCTGAGTCACGTCCTGATATGTGATCAGACGTGATCGAAATGTAATGTGAATGGTCTGCGTCTGATCTTCACCAAGGGCAGAAAACTTCACTAGAGTGAGGGGAAACTGGGCGAATATTTTCAAAGTTGGTTTTGACTAGTAAAAAAGATTAAATTTCCCGTATAAAGAAATGTCTGTACTCCGTGAGTAATGCTATAGGATCAGCGCTTATATGTTCAGGAATGGAATACTGATGTCTGGTGAAACACCTCAAAAACTGTGACGTTGTGTTCATAAGGACAGGCGAGGATGTCTGCGAAGACATACTAGAGTCTAAACTAGGCGAACGAGGGGGTTCTGCTTGTGCCACTGAGTGGCTTCCTTCCTCATTAGGTCCGGGCCGAGATGATACATCTCTCAGCCCACTACTTGTTTGTACCACCGAGTTGCTTTGTACCCCACTAAGACCGGGTTGAGGGGAGTCGCTTCTCTGCCTTCTGCTTGATCCTGCTTGATGAGACGTGCGTTCACGGGAAATAGATGTCGGGGACGGCTGCACACCACCTGCGAAAAGGGGACAAAAAGAGGAATATATTAAACAAGGTGTGGCGTCTATAGCAGCTGCCTCTATCAACAACAGCAACAACAACAAGAAAACAAGGAATCTGGGAGTGGCGAGAGGACCGGTCGTCCATGGCAATAAAAAAAAATCTAGGTCTAGTGAGAGTAGGTGACGGCCGCCTACGAAAGAAAAAAAAATCTAAGCGACCTTTAGTCTGTTACTTTTCTCTTTATTATTATTATTATTATTATTATTATTATTATTATTATTATTATTATTATTATTATTATTATGTATTACTATTATCATTATTATGCTTACCTCCACCTCCACGGCGTTCCGACGAGCCAGTCCCCAGAACTGGGTTATTCCTTCCTTCATAACTCAAACGTAGCTGACGGTGTGTAGTGTCTGTACCGAGGGAAATAAAAATAAAAATGACATTGTATATCTTCGATCTTTTTTTTATTTATTATTATTATTATTATTATTATTATTATTATTATTATTATTATTATTATTATTATTATTATTATTGATATTTTTTTTCTTACCTTCTGACGTGTTGATTTTCCGTGCTTGCTTCGAGGACACTTCAGGGGATGGCGAGTGATCCTTCCCCGCGTGGGATGTCGTTGCTTGACAGACCACAGCTTTCACATAATTGCCATGATGTATCATGACAACCTGAACATGAAGCACCATTATACAATAACCCACTGACTTCACAGAGGTTATCAACATTGTCAGTTCGCGGGTGACAGACTGGACATGAAGAGGTATTATATATCATCCCACAGATTTCACAGAGTTTATCCACATCATCAACTCGTGGAGGAGAAGAACACTCATGAATAAAGGAAGAAGAAAAGTTGTAATGTCGTCCACAATGTTCACACAGTGTGTCTTCTCCACGGCGGTCGCTGTCGACACACAACCGACACGGTCCATTAAACGACTTTCGTCTCCCACACTGTTTACACAAAGCACTGCTTTTCATTCTCACGAAAACTATTCCGTCATCCCACAACAGACGCGAGTCAACACTGCGAGGTTGACCCACTCACCACCAGGGTTCGCTATCACATCTGCTAGAAGGGGGGTGGGGGGGGGAGGGGAGGGGGCAGGTGTGACTAGTCCAACGACTTTTTCTGTTAGCTGGTATGGGAAGCTGGGGGTGGGGGTGGGGGTGAGGGGCGGATGCAAGTGTGTGTTTGTAACGACTTTTTCAGCCCTCTCATATAGTCTCCTTTCCATTCTCATTTTGTTCACACGCGATATGACTCAACAGGTAAGTCATCCCGACATGTTTCTCTTTCTCCCTTTCTCTTCCACCCTTTTTTTTTATCTTCGTCTTCTCTCTCTCTCTCTCTCTCTCTCTCTCTCTCTCTCTCTCTCTCTCTCTCTCTCTCTCTCTCTCTCTCTCTCTCTCTCTCTCTCTCTCTCTCTCTCTCTCTCTCTCTCTCTCTCTCTCTCTCTCTCTCTCTCTCTCTCTCTCTCTCTCCTTTTTCTTCTCTTCCTCTCCTTTTCTCTTTTCTCTTCCTCTCCTTTCCTCCTCTCTTTCTCTCTCTCTCTCTCTCTCTCTCTCTCTCTCTCTCTCTCTCTCTCTCTCTCTCTCTCTCTCTCTCTCTCTCTCTCTCTCTCTCTCTCTCTCTCTCTCTCTCTCTCTCTCTCTCTCACTCTCTCTCTCTCTCTCTCTCTCTCTCTCTCTCTCTCTCTCTCTCTCTCTCTCTCTCTCTCTCTCTCTCTCTCTCTCTCTCTCTCTCTCTCTCTCTCTCTCTCTCTCTCTCTCTCTCTCTCTCTCTCTTTCCACCTCTCTTTCTCTCTCTCTCCTTTCCACTTCTTTCTCTCTCTCTCTCTTCAACCTTGGACAAGGCCGAACCACATTCCAATCTTACCCAAACCCGCCACCCATCCCTCCCTCCCTCCCTCCTACCCATCCAAAATAATAACATTGGACGGGTCATTGACTTCCCGATCCTACCCAGATACGTTACTCACCTGTTCGTACCCTATTTCCGGTCACAACAAACAACATTCATACGTCCGGTCAATCACCTCATTCAAACCCTAACACATCCCATACGTTCGTACTGTATTTCCGGTCTAACTCCGATTTCCGCCCGTAAACACTCCCATCCGAACCCTTCATACTGCATTTCCGGTACAACTGGTTCGCGACCTCTTCGTACCCAAACAACACAGTCATTCGTATCCGATTTCCGCCGTAAACACAACCACCCGGTAAAACGAGAATGCCATAGCGATATCACCTTGCCACTTCCGCTTTCATCCAGTCACTCGTACCGCATTTCCGGTAATAACCGGTTCGCGACCTTTACGTACCCGATTTCCGGTCTAACATACCCTACGAACACATATTCGTACCCGATTTCCCGTCTGACATACCCTACGAACACTCATTCGTACCCGATTTCCGTTCCCGATTTCCGCTGTAAACAACCCCGTAAAATGACATTGCCGTATGTACATCATAATAGCCAGAGGCAAAATGATATAGATTTGGCATTTTATCTTCTACTGGTGCCCGGTGAGTGGCTAAGTTGATGCGGGTCTGCGGACTCGGTCTGGGTATTTTGTGGTGCTAACACAGGGGTTTGATACGCGTGTTTCTCAAATAATGAGAATTCGAATATTTGCTGAGATGTTTCTTGTCTGGAGTCTGTTAAGCAAGAGCCCGGCGGTGAATTCACCGCCTCTCAGATTAGCAATGTTTGCCACGTCGGCAAGTGCCACGTCGACAACTAAATCTTAATTGAGGGTTATACTAAGCACTCTTCATACCGCTTTTATTAATTTTTTTTTTGGTATTAAATACTACCACATGTTACTTAATTTTAGCTGAATTGCTTTAGATTAATAATGACAATATATACAATATATACAGATGGAATAATTTCCACATCTGGGGCTCGGTGAATATGACGGATTCCCTCAAGTAATGTCACCCTCCTGGAGTAACTTCCTCCAAGCTCTTCAGAGCCGATGATCTCTGAAGCTTGGACGTCCCCTCGCTGGCCTTACAAGACGCATGCGGGGGTTGGTCCTCTATCCCTTCAGACAGTTCCAGAGGAATGATGTTGTTGAATGATGACACCGTTGACCCCTAACCAGCAGCTCCACTGATCTCACGACCTCACCACCCAGACATTTTTTTTGCGAATGGCAACTGGGAACGAGGTGTGTCATCCTTTATCAAGACTATTTCCCCAACCTTCAGTGGACAGTAGGTAGCTGGTGATTGAGAACCATAAAACCTCTACCCCAAACTCAATATATAATCAGAGCTCCAATGTTTGTCCCAAGTTTTCAAAATCTTAATTAAATTTTGGTAGCTAGTTCTGAGATGTGCAAGATCGTTTACTGTGGGATCACTGACTTAAGCACTGATATCTAGGGATGAAGGGCTTCAATTCATCTTTCAGTGATTAAATGTGATGGAGTGAGAAATTCAATATTTAACCGCGGCAAAAAAAAATCGATATATTCACATAATGCGGTAAAAAAAAAACATTTTGAGCACTTCTTGGTATTTTATTGTTGTTAGATCATTACACTTAGTACTTTGTCATGTTCCCCTTATTTTTTATCACCAATTTAAGTCTTTCTGGCATGGATTCAGACAGTTTTACAAAGTAGGACAACTTTTTCAGTGCCTCTTTTAGTTCATGAATGTTGCTTGGTTTAGCTTGCGCAAGCTTGTCTTTCATATAATTCCAGGCATTCTCAATGGGGTTCAGATCTGGAGAATTACCTGGCCACTCAAGCACATCAATAAGTTCGTCTTTGAAAAATTGCTGGGTCGCCTTTAACCTGTGTGCTGGGGCTCCATCGTGCATAAAATATTTACAACCATGAATAGGCCAGAAAGGTAGGAAATGGTCCTTTAACATCTCAATGTAATTACTTCCTTTCATGGTCACGTTCTTGGGGAGAAAGTACAAGCTTCCCCGCCCCATTTCACCACTGTATGCCCCCCACACCATCACACTGTCCGGGTGTTTCACTGTCTTGACGGTGTACCTGGGATCAAACCTGGAGGAGCCTCAAGGGCGACGCACTGTCTTGGAGACCCCCCTTACCAGCCTGAAGGTGTTTTCATCAGTAAACATGACTTTCCTCGGGGGTCCACTTCTTATATTTATGGGCAAAAGCAAGGCGCTTCTTCTTCATCACGGTCGTGAGCAGGGGTTTCTTGGCTGCGCGGCGGGCGGGTAGTCCAAGGTCCTTCTGCAGGCGGTGGCGTATGGTCCTAATGGAGACGTTCTTGAGCAGCTCAGGGTGCTTTGATTTGATTGTAGTGGCAGCAACAGACGGGCCAGACATTACTTCTCGCCTTAAGATCATGTTTGTCCTTGGGGAAGTCTTGCGTGGTGCTCCGGAGCCCTTCTTCCTGGGAAGGGTCGCGCCTGGAGGCAAGGCTGAGGCAGCGTCACGGACCCGGTAAATGGCGGGTTGAGTCACATTTAGTTCACCGGCCACGCGATAAACAGACATCCCCCGACTTAATAGGGCGAGAGCACAGGCCTTTTCCTCCATGTTCAGCTTCTTACGACCCATTGTGTTCAGCTTGAACGAAAATACAGGGCGCCAAAGTTACAGGTTAAGTGAAAGTCGGCCCAATCGCGAGAGCCATGAACACTGGCTGTGCACTAAGGTTTTGGCGGTGTGGTATGGTGCAACCGGAACCTCCTCAAGGCCACTGCCGCCTCACTCACTCCGCTTAATCGCATAGGGGTGGAATGACAAGGAAACTCAATATCCGGAGAATCATTATATCGTTTTTTTTTTGCCGAAAATGTATATCGATTTTTTTTTGCCGCGGTATTGAGGAATCAACTATGTAAGTCAACGGGCGATTTTAACCTTATTTTCGATCTCAATTATCATAATTCTTAATTCTTTCAGGGTTAACTATGTCCGGTGGAGAGTTTTTCTTAGGCAATGCTTCACTATGCCTATCATTCTCTCTGTGAACCCATTTTGCCAAGGTGCTTGGGGATTTATGAAACTCCAAACACACTTTCTTGCCTCCATTTATTGCTTTACCAGAGGGTTGTTCACATTCTCTAATAAGAAAGAAGAGCTACCTAAAAAATTAGTGACGTTATCACCAATCAAACGCCTTGGACATGATCGCCTGGGTGCAAATCGCCGGAATAGTAGAATGAATGTATCGGCGCTTATATCTTCATTTAGTTCCAAATGTACCGCCCTTGAAGAGGCACAACTAAATAAACATATATACAATTTACTGAGGGGAGATTGACCTCCAGTTATTGTGATGGCCCCAGTATAATGCAAGCCGGTTAACTCAAAGGGACAGAGTGATTTCACCCTGCCAGAGAGAAGCTAAGGAGGCCCTGGGTATTTGACAGGCCGCCCCTCAAAACGCTTCCATGTTTGATAAGATTTGAGGAGGCGTGATACTGCCTGCTTACCCTGGGGTATCCAATATTGCTTCCTTATATATATATATATATATATATATATATATATATATATATATATATATATATATATATATATATATATATATATATATATATATATATATATATATATATATATATATATATATATATATATATATATATATATATATATATATATATATATATATATATATATATATATATATATATTACGGTAATTTTGCAAGATTGGTCATTTTGCAAACTGCCCGGCCATTATGCAAAAAGACCAAATCCGTGGTCACTTTGCAAAATGACCTATAATAATCTGGGTGTTTTGGAAAAGGATCAAGGTTTTGGACTTTTTACAAAATCACCAGTATTATCGTTGGGCAGTTTACAAAATGTCCAAACAGCAAGTAGCCAGTTGGAAAAAAAAAACGACGCTTCCCATCTAGTTGTGTCTGCACAGCGATCAAGTCGACCTACAAACAGACAGAACATCAAATAAAGTGATAATATATTTTTAAATAATAATAAAAGTAATAAAAAAATAATAATAGTTATAAAAGTAATAGGAGTGAGATAACACTCCATGGAGCAGATACAAGCAGACGATACGAACACAGCAAAGCAAGCAAATTCGATTCACGGGGCTTGATATCCGTGCGGGCTATGGTGGTCCGGCACCACCGTAATTATCTCTGTTACAAGAGTCGTTGAGCCGTCGCACGCCAGGGTTAAGCTTGATCACATCTCCAGGGGTCCCTAATCCCGGGAGGAAAGCCGCTCACCACTGGGGGTGGGCGGCCCGACCACTCCAGTTGTTCACTAATTCAGCAGTTATAGTGCTCGTTAGGGAGGGGCATTACATCCCCCACCGTGCGCCTCTGCGCTTCGTGGTGAGGGATTAAACTATCTAAAAATATATCTAAAAAACACAAATAGTAAAGTTTCGGCATGACAACAAGCCATGACAACAATGAAAATACTGTGTAGACTTTATGACAAGTGATGAAAGTTGGTGAAGGAAACACGGGCTAGGGAGCGAGTGTTTACTCCTGACTAGTTTCGCCTTAGTAGGTTTCTTCCTCTGAAGAAGCCCACTAAGGCGAAACTAGTCAGGAGTAACGACTTTCAATGAAAATACTGTAAATGGCCTTCACCAGTACGTGTTTACTAACCTGACCTCGTGAGTTCATGCTGTTTGAGACAATTGGCTTCACAGTCACAGACTTGCGTACCGTGTTTTTTTTTGTTTTTTTTTTTAAGCCGACACTCCTCATACAACGGGGGTTTCGCTCTCACTGCCTGGACGTAAACAAGCCCTTGAGAGAGCTCTCCTGTTTTGAGAAAGTTTTGGGGCTTTTTGCCAGCTGCTGTTTTCCAGCCTTGACAGGGAGTGACAGTAAGCACCAGTCGTCAGTTTTGTGGCGTAAGGGGTTTTGAGGGCTTCGGACTTAGCTTATATTTTGCCATAAGAAATTCCCTTCCCCGGCCATACCCCTCCTGTCGGAGCTTTCCCCGTCTGCGCATGCGCAGTTCGAGGAGTGTGACGTCATGCCCACGTCACTATACTCCCACTGCTGCTCGTCACTGACACCCTGACCTGTACTGTATTGCTGAAGCAATATGGAGTACTCTCGCCCTGCCTCCATATCCGCCGTTGAAGCCGATCTTGCTCTCAGTGACGATGAGGACATCACAGACCAACACTGGCCCCCAATGGATTTAAATACGCAGTGTTTTGGCCCCACCCCCTGGCAGCCTCAAGTTGATGTCCCCCCCTCTGCCACCCAGCCCTCCACCTCCACCAAGCGGCCCATGGATCAGACTTCGAACACGAGCGACTCGTCATCTCCCGTTCCCAAGTCATCACGGCACATCGAGCCTCCTCATCCCACGGCTCCTATATCTTCCCCTTCCAGCCATGATCCTCACAATTCATCCCGTGCTGGGCTTGTCCCCCCTGCATTTGCTCCAAGGACTGATTATGTAAGGCTCATCTTCTCTGCCAGCCCGGGTGTGGATACGAAGCTTCGCTGGCTCTCTGACGTCACTAAGGCGTTCCACTTTGACAGAGAGTTGGCAGAGGTTAAAATGTCAGCTGTTACCTCGCGCTTTGTCTATATTTCACGAAGGCGTGTTGACATCATTGATAGCGCCGTAAAAGGAGCATTTTTGTCGTTGAAGCTTGAGGTTCAAGACTCAATCGAGAGGCCACGGAAATTCCCGACTTACCTCGTCACTCGCTTCCCTGTCGGTGTAGACCCGTCTTTGGATAAGGAGCTGCCAGGCGTATACACGGCTCGTCGTTTCCACCAATACCGCACGCCCATCAGTCGGCTTGTTATCACCTGGAGCCTCTCCGACCCACCACCGTCGGAATTCACCTTTAGCTTCCTTCCTTGCCTTCCACCCTGCGAGCTTAGAAAGATGAAGGATGAGCAACCTTGGTGCTACAAATGCCGGGGAATTGGCCACATATCCCGGTATTGTTCCGCCCCCTCTGACAAGTGTGGCTGGTGTGCAGGCACTCACGACTCCCGCACCTGCCCACACCGCACCCCCTCTCAGCCCACCTCCGCTGACGGTGCTTTTACGTCAAAGCAGCCTTCACTGTCCACTGCAGACACATCAGTGTGGAAATGCCCCCGCTGTCACGAACCAGAAGTTAACGTGTGGCATGGCTGTGCGAGACGCTCCCCCGCTGCCGTCTCAGTTGTCAACGCGCTGCCTCCCATTCTTCAGCCACTACCACGCCTGAGTCGCCACAAGTTACCGCTCTTCGTGAAGCTGTTGCAAAGTTGACTGCGCGATGCACGGCCATTGAAGCTCGTTTCGAAGCTATTGATGCCCGTTTTGCTGCCATTGAGGCGGGTATGGCTAGCATTAGGGCCGAGCAGGTCGCCGCCGGCCGCACACTCGACACGCTTGTCGAGTCCAACCAAGCCCTCGTCGCGACCGTCACCACTTTCTCAGAGAGGCTGGACAACATCGCCGCCAGCTTTGAGAAGCTCAGTGCACGGTTCCCTGAGGACCCACCACGACGCCCGCCTCGCGGCAGCGCTACTTTGACGTCCCCACCGGCCTCCCGTTCACCCAAAGGCAAACTTCAATAACGGAATGCAGCTTCACATCATCTCTTGGAATGCCTGTGGAATCAAGACCTACCCAAAGCTGACTTCTCTCAAAACATACATAGGTCGCCACCACCCACACGTCATACTCATTCAAGAAGCTTTTGCAGGCTGTTATGTTCCTGAGGATGCTCCACCTCTCCCTGGCTTCGTCTCGTATGTTCATCACGTCAGGAATGGCCTTGTGAGCTACATTCACTCCTCCATTCCCCACCAGCTCCTGCGCTGCTCTACAGATGACGACATGACGTTCCAGCTTTTTGAGATCACGGTGGGTGATGGGAAGCTGCGGCTCTGCAATGTCTACTCTGCTCCAGGAAGAATCAATCTCCCTGCTCTCCCTGCAGCTGCGCCTCACGGCATGATTTACATGGGTGACTTCAATGCCCGGCACCCCGCCTTAGGTGATGTCTCCTCCACCCCAAATCGTAGTGGCTTGAGTACATCCGCCGCCACCGCCTCACTCACTGGCCTACTGGGGGCGCCACGCACACCCGAGGTGGCACGCTCGACCACATCATCACCTCCGGCTGGGTAGCGTCGCACGTCAGGTGTTTTTCTATCCGCACTCTCCTCTCCGACCACATAGCTCTTGGGCTTCAGTATTCTCTGCCAAGTGGACCTTCTCTTCCTCATACTCGCCTCCGCATCACCATTCCTCCGAAGTACTGCCCCAATTATATCTCGTACATTTCCAGTCTTCTACCGACATTTGATTTCCAGTCACCTGAAAACCTGTACTCTTCCCTAGTTGGCTCAACACACGAATTTTACACCCGTTATGTGACGCGTCCGCATGTTAAGAGAAGTCGTGAGGCTTCTGCCTGGACTTTGGACCAACGTATTCTCCAGGCAGAAAGGAAGGCTGTGGATGACGGCCTTGCCTTTCAGGGGCAACCAACACCTGCTCGTCTTCTACAGTACCAGGCATCCAGAGATGACCTCGTTGCCCTTCAACAATGTGTGCACACGGAATCCTGGAGAAAATACACCGATGGCATCAACCATCAGACAAGCGTCGGCTCCATGTGGCATATGATAAACAGCGTCATTAAGAGGAAGTCCCCGAGTGCTCTCCACCACAGCCCAGCCCAGTATGCACTAGATTTAATAGATACCTGGTCTGAGCAGGCGCAGGCACGCAATCTTCCCGCCCACATTCAAGATGCTCTCTCCACCCACAGGAACGTTCGTACCCTGCGTCTAATGGCTGCACTCCTTCGAGCGGATGAAGATGATGACGTGCTCATCACAGGGGATGAACTGCGCCGTGCTCTCACCAGGTGTAAGGCAACGGCTCCCGGGGATGACGGCGTTACTTACCAGGTCCTCCGACTCCTCCTCAAAGTTCCCGGTAATCCCTTGTTGCAACTTTACAATATGTGCTTCTGCAGGGGATACGTACCGGCTGCCTGGACCTCCAGTACCATTGTGCCCATCCCAAAGCCTGGCACAGATAAGTTCAGGCCCATATCCCTCACCTCCTGCTTTTGCAAAGTGTTAGAGCGTGTACTCCTCACCCGCCTCATGTTTCGTCTACAAGATAAGTTATCTCCCTGTCTGTATGGTTTCCTGCCACAGAGAAGCACGCATCACTGCCTGATGGAGCTGTACGCCCGCCTATCCCCCACCAGTGTACTTGCCTTTCTTGATCTCAAGAGTGCTTTCGACATTGCTAACAGGGAGGTTATTCTCGACCAGCTGGTTGAGTTTGGTGTGCGGGGAAATCTCCTGCGATGGATACGTGGTTATCTACGTAACAGGACCTCAAGTGTGCTCTTCAAAGGAGCAAGTAGTACGTATAAGGAACTCGAGCTTGGTACTCCACAGGGCGGGGTGTTAAGCCCCTTCCTTTTCAATATCCTGATGCACCGCTTGCTGACACTTCTTCCCGACATTCCCGGTGCTACAGTCCTCTGTTACGCTGATGACATTTGTGTGCATTCCAACTCTGCTCCTGACCTTCAGCGCTTCCTCCAGGCTTTCCATGAATCGGCGTCTGCTTGTGGCCTCATCCTTTCCCCTGACAAGAGTCGAATATTTTCTCCACGGGGCCCCAGAGTACTTCCTGTGCTCACTACAGGACACAGTATCATCCCGCCCTGCACACAGTACCTGTACCTGGGAGCGCCGGCGCGCGTCACTCCTGCCACACCTGCTCGGCAGCGCACCCATCCCATCATACAGGACCTCCTGCACCGACTAGAACAACGCTGTATCCTCTTCAAGTGGCTGACTAATAATGCTGCCGGAATCTCCATCCCTTTGGCAAGAACCATTTACCTTACCTTTATACGATCAGTCATAGACTATCTCTCCCCAACCCTCAGTCAGCTCTCCAAGACCTCCCTAGAACCTTTAGAAAAATTCCACAATAAAGTGATGCGGTACATCCTTGGCTGTCCCACTTCCACCAGGATAGTAAATATGCTAACCGAGCTTGATCTTCCTCCAGTTAAAGAGAGAATATACACCAATGTCTCCTCCTTCAGTGTTAAGTGCCTCCACTCTCCCCATCTTACTCCGCACTATTCTCACGTCCTGAGAGCATCACTTGACCCCGCTGCGCCCCGCCCTCCACTTCGTCCCGGCGTCCGCACCCTCGTCAACACAGTGTGCTCCACCCTGCAGCGCCTTGACCTGCGTGTTCCCGTGGTTGAGGTTGATCATGGTCCACCTCCGTGGAGGATTTCCACGCCACAAGTCACCTTCACACCCACTTCCAAGGCGGACCCACCACCACTGCAGAAACAAATGGCACTGGAGCACATCAGTGCGGTGTCCTTCTCTGTCCCTGCCGTGCACCATCTCTACGTGGACGGTTCCGTGCAGCCAGATGGCAGTGCGGGGTGCGCTATGTACTTGCCTGACGTAGAGCCACCGGAGGGAGGCTGGGTTGGCCGCAGGCTGCCTAACTCGTCCAGCTCCACCTACTGCGAGTTACGGGGACTCCTGTTGGCCGTTACTTTCCTCTGCGAACGCCAACTGCATGGCGTGATCTTGTGTGACTCTCAGTCAGCCCTTCAAGCCCTCTCGGCTCCACAACCCACTCATCGCTGCCAAGTTCAACAAATCTTGCGTCATTTAGTCTCAGCTCAGGATAGTTCCCTCAACGTTCACTTCGCATGGATTCCCTCCCACCCTGGCATTGCAGCCAACGACCAGGTGGATCTCCTAGCAAAGGACGCATGTCGACTCCCCCTGCCCGACGGCGCCACACCCTCCCCTCGCTACTACAAAAGGATGATACACGCAGCAGCTCTTCACTCCACACACCACCGCACGGAGGCTGAGAGGCCTCACAGTGTATCTATCCAGCACTATGATCACTTCCGTCTCTCCCCACCAAAGTATCGCCGACACGGTCTGATGGTTCGTAGGCATAACATTGTGGCTGCTCGACTTCGACTTGGATACCGACCAGTGTGGCAAGTGTCTGCGGCTGGGGACATTCCTCACTTTTCCGACTGCAAGCTGTGCGACGCGCCCAACGCCAATAGTCTGCACCACTACTGCCTCGAGTGTCCCTCGGTCAGGGACATGCTGCCACAGGGTCGGCCCTTCCTCAGTGTTTGTGACTTTATTCTCAAAGACAATAATTTGGATGTCATCCTGGTGCGACACCCACACCTGCGAGTGTGTTCTGCAAGACACAGACAGCCCTTAAGACATTAGCCTCGTTACTTCATTGATGGCATGTCCTGTGTGGCACTTTAATTAGAAATTGTCCTGTACAACCCCCCCCTCTCTCTCTCACCTCTCTCCGTACCTCCCATACCTCCCTTTCCTCTCCCTTCTCTCTCTCTCTCTCTCTCTCTCTCTCTCTCTCTCTCTCTCTCTCTCTCTCTCTCTCTCTCTCTCTCTCTCTCTCTCTCTCTCTCTCTCTCTCTGATTATGTGTTTGTCTTTCTTAATACGTATTACTTGTATTTACCTGTTGTATTTCCATGTTTTTATTTTGTTTCCATCTATTTTTCAATGTTATTATGTATGTTTTATATGTAGTACATAACATCATGTTTCAAGAGTTCTCGTTTACGTTTACACTTATTTTGTACATGTCACTATGTATTTAAAAAAGTTTGCCGCTTTAAGGCGCAATAAATTTATACAAACAATCCTCATACAACTGTAAATACAAGTGAATTTGGGATCCTGAAATATTGGCATATTTTTCACTTGTTTCCTTAAACACAATAGTTCTACCTCCGTGTCCACTTGCACGATGAACAACATCGACCACGTCGAACACATCTTCAGCGCATCCGAATCCAAGCTGAGTTCCCTTTTTCTGCAGTTTCTTAAAGGTGATACTTTCAACTGTGACCTCAAGAATTTCATATTTTCGTAACAAGCGATAGTCTTTCTGTGTCTTTTTAATGTTAGGAAGTTTAAGTTCATCCAAGCGATTCAGAATTTGTTCGTATTCATTTCTTGTCAACAAACTCGAAGTATTTGATGCTTTGTTTTCCTCTGCCGTAACCAGCTTTATATAAAAAGTTTTTTTTTTTTGGTTATTTTCCATTGCACAGATTTCCATTGTACAGATTTTCAGAGTATAATAAAAAACACACCAAGTACTGGGAGTAACACCACATTGCCCGTCCTCGCCTGACCTTAAGCAGTGCCTTACTGATAACGGCCTCACCAGGCAGCTCCCATTACTACTATCCGAAGCACACACAAACACACTTGTTCTATTTTATGTTCATTTCCTTTTATAGTTTACTCGCTTTTCTTTCGACTACTTATTTAACTACCTTTTTTTTCCAACTGGCTACTTGCTGTTTGGACATTTTGTAAACTGCCAAACGATAATAATGGTGATTTTGTAAATTCCAAAGCCTTGATCCTATTGCAAAATGCCCAGATTCTTAGGTCATTTAGCAAAGTGACCACGGAGTTGGTCTTTTTACATACTAGCCGGGCATTTTGCAAAATTACCGTAATATATATATATATATATATATATATATATATATATATATATATATATATATATATATATATATATATATATATATATATATATATATATATATATATAGATATAGATATAGATATAGATTTATATATATATATATATATATATATATATATAGAGAGAGAGAGAGAGAGAGAGAGAGAGAGAGAGAGAGAGAGAGAGAGAGAGAGAGAGAGAGAGAGAGAGAGAGAGAGAGAGAGAGAGAGAGAGAGAGGTTGCACGTGACGTCATCAGCAGCGATCAGCTGATCGCTGTCAGCTGCCCCGCGGAGGAACTGCCATTTGGGAGGCACATATTTACAGCAAGAGAGCTCTTCATCTCTTTCCCGCTTCAATCTTGAAAATGGTTCATAGTTGTTGTGCAGTTGGTTACATTAACAGGGGAGGGAAGAGCATCTGTGTTGGTGTGTGTGTTAGTGGCCAATTTAGTATTGTGTTGGTGTGTGTGTTAGTGGCCCATCTATTACCTACTGTGTTGGTGTGTGTGTTAGTGGCCCATCTATTACCTAATGTGTTGGTGTGTGTGTTAGTGGCCCATCTATTACTGTGTTGGTGTGTGTGTTAGTGGCCCATCTATTACTGTGTGGGTTTGGGTGTTAGTGTCCCATCTATTATTGTGATGGTGTGTGTGTTAGTGGCCCATCTATTACTGTGTTGGTGTGTGTGTTAGTGGCCCATCTATTACTGTGTGGGTTTGGGTGTTAGTGTCCCATCTATTATTGTGATGGTGTGTGTGTTAGTGGCCCATCTATTACTGTGTTGGTGTGTGTGTTAGTGGCCAATATATTACTGTGTGGTTGTGGGTGTTAGTGGCCCATATATTACTGTGTGGGTGGGTGTTAGTGGCCCATCTATTACTGTGTTAGTGTGTGTATTAGTGGCCCATCTATTACTGTGTGGGTGTGGGTGTTAGTGTCTATCTATTACTGTGTGGGTGTGGGTGTTAGTGGCCCATCTAGTACCGTGTTGGTGGGTGTGCTAGTGGCCCATCTATTACTGTGTTGGTGTGTGTGCTAGTGGCTCTTCTATTACTGTGTGGGTGTGGGTGTTAGTGGCCCATCTATTACTGTGTGGGTGTGGGTGTTAGTGGCCCATCTATTACTGTGTTGGTGGGTGTTAGTGGCCCATATATTACTGTGTCGGTGTGTGCGTTAGTTGTCCATCTATTATTGTGTTGGTGTGTGTGTTAGTGGTCCATCTATTACTGTGTTGGTGTGTGTGTTAGTGGCCCATCTATTACTGTGTGGGTGTGGGTGTTAGTGGCCCATCCCCCGTCGAGGGGGAGTCACCTTGTCGTGGTGACGGGGCTTGAAGCGAGGTCGGCGGCACCACCTACCGTGGTGGCTTGCCCACCTCGATAGGGCTCGATGTCCGTTGGCCTCGTGGACCAAGTGCTCCCCCCTCATCACCGGTAGAGGAGGCCTACTGGTGATGTTGCCTTCGCCCGCCCTGCCCTTTTACCACCCACGTGTTTGCCGTGCGTGGCGTCCCGTAAACTCCCCGTGCCCTCTCATCTGGGGGTTGAGTCCACCGCGGGGCAGGGTGTAGTTCCCCTCGGTGGGCAACACGTTCCTTTGGTGGGAGGGTTGGGGTAAGACGGGCGGTTCAGTGTGGCCCCACTGGATCAATCGGCTGGTCATGCGATGGCTAGGGTCAAGTGGTCATTGCCGGGTGGGCGGTCGCAACGGTCCCGCGGCCGCCGTTAAACACCTGGCAGTGGATGCGTATACTTCCCCATTACCCCTGGGGCTGTTGGGTGCGGTCTGGCCCCAACATTGAGCCTCCCCTTGTTGGGCTCCGTGGTGGGTGGGGGTGTGGGGGAGTGAAGCACCTCCCCTGTGTATGGGTAAGTTTCCCTTGCCTCGGCCTGCCTCTCTCCCTGAAGTCCGCCTGTCCCCGATTACCCCTACACGGTCCCCTTTCGTCTTCACCTTGGAGCCTTTCATCGTTCCTGGTGGTGCTGCTGGAAAGTCCCTACCTCCTAGAGGGGCTGACCAAAACAAGTCCGTGCGACACAAAAGTCCACGTGTGTCTGACAAGGCCGCCTCTCATTCCGGGGGTAACTCTGATGTGCGTCCCGCTTCCAAGCTGGACGCATTTCAGATGGTGAATATCGATCCATCGTTTTCCTACCGTGCCTTGCACTCCTTACTCAAGCCATTTGGCACAGTCCTTCGTATCCGTCTCATTTATGATGGAGACTTCAAGTCAAACAGATGCTATGTGACTTTTGCTTCAAGCGCTGAAGCCCAGTCGGCGTGTGATGCTGTTGCGACTCTGCCTTTCGCAGGTGCTGGATTTCAAGCTAAACTTCTCCGCTCTTCCAATATTTCTGACAGTGACATGGACTATGTCCCGAACCTCTTCGAAGACGCTTTGTTAGAGCCAACTCCCAGGGACAGCCATGTCCCTCCCCCTCGTTGGTTTGTTGCATACTATAGGAATGGGCGTGGCAACTTCATTCATGCTGCTAGGTACCTCGCCAAAGAAATTGGCACGATCCCTGAGGGGAATCTGAAAAAGTATGGAAAGGGAGTGTTAGTTAGGGCTAAAGATATTACTCAAGCTAAAATGCTGCAACATCTACCATGCCCTGCTGACAACATGTTTGAAACGGTCAAAGCACACCATACCTTCAATTATAGGAAAGGCAGTATATATAATCATGATCTCTATGAGTTATCTGAGGAGGAAATACTTGGGATGTGCCCTAGTTCTGTTCATAAGGTGTCCAAGATGAAGGGTTCAGCTAACATGATACTTCTCACCTTTTTTGGTTCTACCCTCCCTGACCGTGTCAGTATTGGCCCCCTTCATCTTCGGGTAAAGCCTTTTGTTGATCGCCCTCTACAGTGTTTTTCATGTTACGGATATGGTCATGGTAAGAAATACTGCACTGAGCCTTCTCGGTGTGGTAATTGTTCTGTATTAGGCCCGCACTCCACGGCGGAATGTGAGTCAGATGCTTATTGCTTCTATTGCCAGGATGCTCACCAGTTGTCTTCCAGACAGTGCCCACGATATCGCCTGGAACAGGATATTTTGCAACTTGCAAATAGTCAGTTTATCAGCCTCGGTAGTGCGCGCCGTGAACTCCTCTACCGCCCGAAGGCCGGCACTGGAACAAAGACGTACACCTCATCGCTAGGCACTCGCTCTTCTGCCCAGCCCGCTGCTCAGGTGTCCTCTACGGTTTCCTCCCGGCCCTTTGAAGCTACTGTTATTACGTCCCATAATGGATTTTCCCTTTTGTCCTGTGATTCTGTAGAGTCACCTCCAGGTTCTGATAGGGTTTATCCGCCCTTGTCCCAGGTGATGCATGTTGAAGTATAAGCACCTCACATTGCTTCCCCGAAGTCCGCCAGAGGTATGAAGAAGCGACATCGCGGTTCTACAGATTCAGTTGAATCTGTTCCGCCAACTAAGATTACTGTAGGTATACATGATTCTGGGGTCTCACAGGATAGGCCTATGGAGGAAGATGCGGAGGCTCATATTGAGCCTGCTGTTCCAGTTCCTGTTGCTTCTAGTGTTTTTCCTGATCGGGATATGGAAATTGAGGAATCCCTTGGATATAGTGTTGGGAATCCTCCCCGGGAGCATGTAGCTTCGGGGAGTGGTGTGTGATCTGGCTCTAGTAGTGCGGCGTCCGGAGGGGCGCAGGTTCCTTTGTTGGGAGAAAGCTCGAGGTCCCTCGACCCGGCTTCTCTCGGGTCCCAGTCTCCTCTTCTCGTCGTATTACCGTACCGAATCAGGTGGGTAAAAGGCAGTCTCTTTCAGGGGCTCGCCTGGAGCGCACTCGAAAATAGACATCTTCCTACTCCTCCAGTGGAATTGTAGAGGCCTACGAGCCTCGTGGGAGGAACTCCGAGCATTGATATCTTAATTTTATCCTGCTTGTCTTTGTTTACAGGAGACAGTGCTCGGAGACTACACTTACTCTAGTCCTCTTGGGTATCGTGCCGTTTACAGTACCCCTAATCCTGGACAGGGCCACCATGGTGGCACCGCTATATTCGTTCGCTGTGATATTCCTTATGTCCCATTACAGCTTCACTCAACGTTGCAGTCTGTTGCTGTTAAGGTTTATTTGGGCAAATTTTATACATTATGTAGCCTTTATCTCCCTCCTGGTGTCCCCGTTGACGTACATGATCTTGACGACCTGGTGCAGGAACTTTCCTCGCCTTTACTTTTATTAGGGGATTTTAACGGTCGCCATCCGTTGTGGGATGATGGTGCTACCAACTCACGCGGACTTTTAGTTGCTTCTTTTATTGAGGATCAGGGATTAGAAATTTTAAACTCTGGGGAGGTGACCCATTTTCATAGCCAGACTGGTACTTTTACCTCTATAGATCTTTCACTTTGCACTTCTAATTCTCTTCCTGATTTTCGTTGGCGGGTCTTACCGGACTTGTATGGCAGTGACCACTTTCCAATTTTATTGGAACGCATTGATTCTGTACCACAGTCACGCCTTTCTCGCTGGCGTCTAGATAAAGCAGACTGGCAGCGATTTACGAAACTTAGTTCCTCTCTTGGTCCGTTGGTTGACTTTGGAACTTCTGACGAGGCTGCATCCTATTTCACTGATGCCCTACATTCTGTAGCCCTTCAATCCGTCCCCAGGACGTCTGGCCGGTTCCCTAAACGTCCTGTTCCCTGGTGGAACGCCGCTTGCACTACTGCTGTGCAAGAGAAGCGTGCTGCATTCTCTCGACTTCGTCGTCACCGTGGGGACCCCCCGTGTTTGGATGCTTTTCGGCTAGCGCGTGCTCGAGCACGACGCACTTTCAAGGAGGCTCAACGAATTTCTTGGAAGGCTTATCTCTCTTCCATCACTACCAGAACTACACTCACAGAAGTCTTTAACAGAGTTCGTAAGACCTCTGGGAAGTTTCCCCCGCCCTTCCCCTCCAGTGTTATCGCATGCAGGGAAAATGGTGGCGGACCCTAAGATTGTTGCTGACCTATTCGCCAAGCACTTTGCCAGTGTTTCTAGGAAAGATCCTACTGCACCAGGGGCTCGTCATCGCCGGGATTTGGAATCACTCGGCGTTAACTTCGCTTCCACCGGAGGGGAATCTTATAATATCCCATTTTCTCTCTCCGAGTTGAAGACGGCTTTATCCCAGTGTCATGATTCCTCGCCAGGTCCAGACGACATCCCTTATGCTTTATTACGCCGCATGTCTGACTGTGGTTTTACATTTTTATTGGATCTTTACAATTTCATCTGGCGTACCGGTGATTTTCCATCTCTGTGGAGTGTGGCTGTAATTCTCCCCATTCTGAAGCCAGGGAAAGATCATCTTCAAGCAACTAACTATCGTCCTATTTCTTTAACATCCTGCATTTGTAAAGTGATGGAGAAGATGGTGAATGTCAGGCTTATGTGGTACTTGGAGAACCGGAATTTATTGACCCCGGTGCAATATGGTTTCCGAAAGATGCGCTCCACTTCGAATGCTCTTTTATCCTTGGAGTCCTCAGTTTATGAGGCGTTTGCCAATAATCACCACCAGGTGACCGTGTTTTTTGATCTGGAGAAGGCCTATGACACCGCTTGGTGTCATGGAATTTTACTTAACCTGTTTGAGTTTGGTCTTCGTGGCCGTCTCCCTGTTTTTATTCAGGAGTTTTTATCTCATCGTCTTTTACGGGTTAGAGTGGGGAGTACTCTTTCCGAGGTTTGTCCACTTGAGGATGGTGCACCACAGGGAAGTATTCTCAGTGTTACGCTATTTGCTGTGGCTATTAATGGAGTCGTTGGTGTCCTGCCTGATGGTGTTCATAGCTCCTTATATGTAGACGATTTATCCATTTCGTTTTATGCGGCAAGGATGTCGTTGATTGAACGAAAACTGCAATTGGCTATTAATAGAGTCGCCAATTGGGCAAATACGCGCGGCTTTCGATTTTCGTCCTCAAAGACAGTAGCTATGCATTTATGTCGTCTCCGAGGCGTTCATCCGGACCCTGACTTATATCTTGGTAGTAGGCGACTGTCCTGTGTAGAGACGACTCGTTACCTCGGTCTTTTATTTGATAGCCGCCTAACCTGGGTGCCTCATTTACGTTACGTTAAGGTGGCTTGTCAGGAAGCCCTGTCCCTCCTTCGTGTTTTAGCTCATACCTCTTGGGGTGCAGACAGGGACACGCTACTCCTCCTCCACAGAACACTCATCCTTCCCAAGTTGGAATATGGCTGCGAGGTATACTCCTCCGCCAAGGAGGCTCACCTACGCGTGTCGGACTCAGTACATCACGCCGGGGTCCGCTTGGCTACTGGTGCATTCCGGTCTTCACCGATACCTAGCCTCCTCGTGGATGCTGGCGTCCTGCCTCTGGATTTTAGACGCCAGTCCTCTCTATTCCGTTGCTGGTTCCGCGTCCAACGCCTTCCAGAATCAGTTCCTTGTGTGTCAATTTTGCGGGATTCTCGTTCGCCTGCATATGATGAGCGACCTAGTCTCCCTAAACCTTTGGGGTTTCGGGTAGCGTCTGCCATGACACTGTTGTCTTTCCTTCCCATTCCTATCTGCCCTTATCGAGTACCTAGGGCTGGATACTGGCAGTTGCCCGGTGTATCCGTGTGTTCTCCCACTATAGATAGTAAGAGGGATTTACCGCCATATGCGTCCCGAGCCCTATTTTTAGAGCATTTTACTGAACACTCGGACTCCATCCCTGTCTTTACTGATGGCTCTAAATTGGATGCTGGAGTTGGCTTTGGTGTTGTGTTCCCCTCCTTCTGTCGGGGAGGTAGTCTTTCTTCTGTTGCTTCTGTATTTACTGCAGAGCTGTCTGCAATAGTCCTCTCTTTACAGATTATTTTTACCCTTCATGTGGACTCTTTTATGATTTTTAGTGATTCTCGTAGCGCTCTTTCTGCGCTGGGCTCCTTTACTTCCTCTGTTAATCCCCTAGTTTTATCTGCTTTCGAGTGGCTGTATTTGCTCAGCAACAGGGGATATCGCGTTGGGTTTTGTTGGGTTCCAGGACACGTTGGCGTACGCGGGAACGAACGAGCTGATGGACTTGCAAGGGAGGCAGCAGCTAGAGCTGCCCCTCCTAGTGCTGTCCCATGTACAGATATGTTTCCAGAGATTCGCAAGGCAATTCTTGCCAGTTGGCAGGAGAGGTGGAATGCTCGGGGTGCGACTTCCAAAATGGGAGAGATTACCAGGACTGTCTCTCGTCCTTGGTCATACGAAAGTGTCCGTGACCGTCGCTCGCAGACAGCCTTGATCCGTCTTCGGACGGGTCATACGCGTCTAACACATGGTTACCTCATGTCCCGGGGAGTGCAGCCTTATTGTGATGACTGCTTGGTTCCCCTGACCGGGCGGCATTTGCTGGTCGAGTGCCCCAGTTTGGGGGACCTGCGAGTGCGATACCTGTTGCAGTGTCGGGGAGAAGACGGATCATTCCGTCTTTCGCTGATGCTGGGAGGGAGATGCCTTTCCCCGGGACATGAGGTACTTATCTTTATGGAGAAGGCTGTCCTTCTCCATGAGTTATGACCGTTTTCTGTGTGATTTGTTTCGTCTCGTTTTGTCTGGCTTTGCTCTTAGTTTACTTTTTTAGGTTCCTTTTTTAGCCCTTTTAGTTTAGTTTTAGTTTTTTTTTCCTTTTTTTTAGTTTTTTAACTCATTGATTGCGGCGCCATATGACCCTGGCTGTGGCGGCGCCTAATTTAAATCAATCAATCAATAGTGGCCCATCTGTTAATGTGTTGGTGTGTGTGTTAGTGGCCCATTTATTACTGTGTGGGTGTGGGTGTGTTAGTGGCCCATCTATTACTGTGTGGGTGTGGGTGTGTTAGTGGCCCATCTATTACTGTGTGGGTGTGGGTGTGTTAGTGGCCCATTTATTACTGTGTGGGTGTGGGTGTGTTAGTGGCCCATTTATTACTGTGTGGGTGTGGGTGTGTTAGTGGCCCATCTATTACTGTGTGGGTGTGGGTGTGTTAGTGGCCCATCTATTACTGTGTGGGTGTGGGTGTGTTAGTGGCCCATCTATTACTGTGTGGGTGTGGGTGTGTTAGTGGTCAATCAATTACTGTTACTGATAGGTGCTACACTGCCACTCGCGGTAGGTATAGACAGGGGCTGCCAAGTATAGGCCAGTGGGCTTTTTGCGAACCCTTACGTTCTTATGTTGTTACTAAACGCCGCTCGGGATGCCCGGGATTAAATTAGGCATATATTCATTGTTCTTATCATCAAATATATCTTGAAGTTTGATCTTGAAGACGGGAGGCACGGGCCAGCCATCATCGTGGGGCAGGGGCTCAGCTGATCACGCGTGCCTCCCAATATGTCTGACAGCTGTTTTTCCTAATACAAAAGCGAAGCGGTGTGACGTCATTGCAATCTCTCTCTCTCTCTCTCTCTCTCTCTCTTCTCTCTCTCTCTCTCTCTCTCTCTCTCTCTCTCTCTCTCTCTCTCTCTCTCTCTCTCTCTCTCTCTCTCTCTCTCTCTCTCTCTCTCTCTCTCTCTCTCTCTCTCTCTCTCTCTCTCTATGTGTGTGCGTGTGCGTGTGTGTGTGTGTGTGTATATATATATATATATATATATATATATATATATATATAATATATATATATAATATATATATATATATATATATATATATATATATATATATATTAGAGATGTATCGGATGTCGAACTTCAGACATCCGCGGAAGCGGATGTATATGCGGATGTCATTTTGCGGATGCAAATGTGAATGCGGATATCAGTCTCTACTAAAATGCGGATGCAAATGCGGATGCGGATATCAAAATATGACATCCTCGCGGATGCGGATGCGGATGCAGATGTTTTTACGTCAAACGTTCTCACCAAGAGGACCCCCCCCAAAAAAAAGCCTGTTTCAGTGTCAGACCATGCAGACAGGAGAAGTAAGAAATAAAAACAAGGTGGGAGAACCAAAATACTGCCAAATGAGTTCGAATGGTGTCTTAATAGTTGATACTTCTCTCTTTGAAAGTATTTAAGTCATAGGAAGACGTAAATACAGACGCAGGAAGAGAGTTCCAGAGTATACTAGTGGAAGTAAAGTGGAAGTACTTTTTGTTACAATAAAGTTTTGTGACGAGTTTCAGCCATACATTTTGTGCGTTACCTGGATGCGGGACGTGGACCCAACTCGTCGTGCATCCCACCGACCACTTTCCCCAACCTCCACCCTTTTGAAAGTGGTTAACTATAAATCTATAACCAACTGATTGAACTGATACTATAAACACATATTTATTACTTAATATTTAAAGTTCAAGATGGGCAAGTTTCGTTTCAAAAACAGTAGCTTATCTACCTTTTCTGGCAAAAGCCGATTGCGCTTAGCGTCATATATCAAGCCAGCACTACTAAACAGCTGATCACTAGGAACGCTACTTGGTGGACAGGAGAGATACTGGCAAGCTACCTTTGCCAAATCAGGGTAGACTGTCTTCATTGTCTTCCACCATTGCAAACTATCTTGACTTGTTCCACTTATTCTTTTCTCTCTGTGATATTTCTCAATATCTTTCATGAGTAAAGTTACTACAGATGAGTTTTCTGCTTCATCATCACTGCTGGAGGCAAGAATAGAGGTCATTGCTTCATCTAATGTTCCACAGGTGGTAGGTGTTTCACTCATATCATCTCTTCTTCGTTTCCTTCTTGGTTCTCCATCTTCCTCTTCTAGAATAGTCGTCTGACGAAGCTCCTCACATACTCTGGCAAGTGATGATTTTACTTGATCAGTGACGTGAGATGAAGAAAAAAATTTACTCTTGTATCTTGGGTCAATATATGTTGCAGTTCTGTAAAGATCTTCATTTTCAATCCAAGAAAATCTTTTCTCAACATCAGCTTGCATTGCTTCTTTCATGAAGTTTACTGCCTGTGTTGCTTGTCTGTCTTCATTTAACTCAATCACTGATCCTGAAGTATGAGTTTCTTCAACAGGGTTAGAAACTACTGATGTGGTATGCTGAAGAGTGTGTTTTAAGGATTTTACAAGTGGAATCACTTCAGCTGCTGTTGATGTGGAGTCACTAAGTTTTTTTTGTGATATCTTCATAAGGTTGTAAGGCTTGTACACATTTATGCATAATCAACCACTCAGTATTGCTGAGCTGTTTGATTTTGGAGTTGGTAGCAGCATACACACACACAGATTCCTTTATTTCTAGTGTTCTTCTTAGCATGTGTAAGGTGTTATTCCATCTTGTGGGTGTATCATGAATAACAGAGAGTTTAGGTACTTGCAGCCTGTCCTGAATCTTTTTAAGTTCATCTTGTGCCATAGTTGAGTGATGAAAGTGCGTAGCAATACTACGAGTTTTTTTTATCATGTTTTCTATATCACAATGTGATGATAACCCAGTTTTAGCAATCAGCTGTATTTTATGCACAGTACAATCCAAATTATTTACACCTGAGAGAAACAGAGCTTTTTTCATATTTGCTCCAGCATCACGCAGAACACAGTGCACATTTGTACGAGATATGTCCAACTTCATCAGCATATCATCAAATATTTTAGAAATATACTCTCCTGTATGTCGTTCTTCCAGTGGTTCAGCACCTAGCACAAAGTTTGTTCTTTCAAATTCCTTATTTATGGTATGTGCAGTTAAACTCAGCAATGAGACACCTGCTGAGGTATCTGACCACACATCAGTTGTGAAGGAAAGTTTGTTGTCTTGCTTCACTTCATCAGTTATTTATTTTATTTTCTTGAAAACAGACTCATACATATCACTACATATCATTGATGAATAGAAATTTCGCTGCTTTAGACTGTATAGTGGAGCAGCTTCAGTCATCAGTCTCATGAATCCTATGTCCTCAACATGACTGAAAGGCAAATCATCCATGACTAACATTTCTGCAATGCATTTATCCAGTTTCTTTGCCTTAGGGTTAGAAGCATCCCATAATTTTGCACTCTAAAACTACTCAGCAACATTCCTTTGCTTAGCATCTGTCTTTGCTTTTTGCAAAGGTGTTTTTTTCTATATTTATTTTTTCTTCCAACTTCTTTGTCTCTTTTGCCATTAACTCTTCAAACTGTTCTTTATGCAGTGATTTCAAGTGTTTTTTCAAAGATGTAGTTCCACGTCCCTTTCGTGAATAATCTTTCTTGCACAACAGACACTGTGCTATGTCACTTGACTTGCTCATAAAATATTTCCACACTTCACTGCTATGTGACGCCATTTTTCAGCTGTTGTAGCAGTCAGCACAGAACAATAAGGCTTTGTAAACTTGATTATAATATCCTTTTAAACCATCACTGGCAAACTGTATTATCAGCGAGGAGCAAAGCAAGGAAGGAGCAGTACTTCTTCCTTCGAAGGCAAACTCTTACCAAACGGATGACCTAGCTGCCAGTGTACTGTGTAGGACTTATGCTCAGAATGCCAGTTTACAACTTATGGCTCAGATTTATAAATTTTCGAGATGCTTAGCAAATGTGAAAAGAAAATTACTTTATTCTCATGCTTCATTGCATTAAATTCTAGTAAGAAATACATCGAAAAGCCCTCTATAACAGTAATAATGATAATAATAATAAAACAATAGCTAATATTACCCTTCCTCTGTGAAAATCTTTTCATCGGCAACTCACTGTATCAGGGGAAACAGGCGACAACAGGAAAACTCGTGCGATAGCTCAGCGCTGCCGGTTCATATTTTTTTTAAATATTATTATTTGTATAATTATGGAAACATTCGCATTAAAAGTATTTAAGGAAGAAGCACTGAATTCTACCGTGTGAAGTGGGAATAAGGTCTAGGACTGCAATGTACGACATTACTCAGCCACACGACACACACATTACAATCTCTCTCTCTCTCTCTCTCTCTCTCTCTCTCGCTCTCCAGCAGTAAGGCATCGGGGTGAAGGTGACAAGCAAAGGTGATAAGCCTCCTCTCTATCTCCCTCTTCACCCTCCTCACACACACACACACACACACAAACACAGTGACTCACTCATCTGTCGTTACTAAGTATCTAACATTCCACCATTCACAGTTTGCAGTTTATTTACTATGTATTTTTACTTCATAGTCACTAAGTAAAATTTGCCCCCTCCTCCTGACCTTCCCCTAAATTCTAGACACATTACGTTGTTTAAGTTTGAAAGGAAATGAATCCGTGATATTATTTGCTTTAGTTTTACTAGATAATTAATTCATTAGACACACATCAATAAATTTACTCCACATTTCTAAGCTCTGTCTGAACTCTAAGTCTATAAGCACCAGGCATTACTCTACTACTCTGCTAGTCTGTAACTGCGTGTCTATATATTACTCTATAATCTATAGGTTGTGCAATACACAAAACACATCCGCAACCACACATCCTCTGTAGAGTGCGGATGCGGATGCGGATGTATATTTCACCACAAATGCGGATGCGGAGGCGGAGGCGGATGTTCAGTTTATCACAACTACGGATGCGGATGCGGATGCGGATGTGAAAAAATATGCGGATGCGGATATCCGATACATCTCTAATATATATATATATATATATATATATATATATATATATATATATATATATATATATATATATATATATATATATATATATATATATATATATATATATTTTTTTTACGTTGATTGCCTATTGCGCAGGTAGGCATCTTCCCGGTGGGGCCTGATGGTCGGCCCAAGGCTTCTTCCAGGTGGGGCTTGATGGTCGGTCTAGCCCGTTCTGGCGCAGGCGAGTGTTTATAGTGGCGCCATCTTGCATTGGCTCATGCCCCCGGAACTCGTTCTTGATTCGCTTGGACGGCTTCCTCTAGAGTCCGGGTTGATGGGTGGTCTTCAGGACAGCATGTGGGTAGTTTTAAGCCACTCGGCGGTGACTGAAAATCCGAGTGGTAGCGTGGGATTCGAACCCGCGTCGTCCATCACGCGGTGAATGTGGGCCAGTACGCTACCACCTACGCCACATATATATATATATATATATATATATATATATATATATATATATATATATATATATATATATATATATATATATATATATATATATATATATATATATATATATATATATATATATATATATATATACAAAATACACATAAACTTATATAAATTTGTATAATAATATATATTCAAAATACACATTAAAGAAAGCAAATACGTATGAAAATATATATACAAAGTACACATAAAATAAAGTAAATTCGTATCAAAATCAATTAAAAAAATACCAATAAAGTATTATAAATTTGAGTGAAAATAAATATACAAAATACACATGACATAACTAAAATTTGTATTAAAATGTTTAGAAAAATACCCAAAAATATTTTTTTTTAATATATATACAAAGTACACATAAAATATTGTAAATTTTTATCAAAATATATAAACAAATAAACATAAAGTAACGTATATTTGTATAAAAATATATATACAAAATATACATTAAATAATGTAAATATGTATAAAAATATATACAAAATACACATAGAATAGTGTAAAATCGTATCGAAATTAATAAATAGAATATCAATAAAATAATGTAAAACTGTATGAAAACAAAGATGCAAAATACCCATAAAATAACGCATATTTGTATAAAAAAAAATATATATATATATATATATATATATATATATATATATATATATATATATATATATATATATATATATATATATATATATATATATATATATATATATATATATATATATATATATATATATATATAAATTTGTATTAAAATAAATAAACAAAATGCACATACAATAAGGTAAATTTGTATTGAAATAGATCTGCAAAATACACATAAAACAATAAAAATTTATTTCACAATATAAATATATATATATATATATATATATAGATATATATAGATATATATATATATATATATATATATATATATATACGAATACACAATAAATAACGTAAATTTCTATAAAAAATATATACAAAATGCACATAAAATGATGTAAATATGAATAAAAATATATATACAAAATACACATAAAATAATGTAAATTCGTATCAAAATAAGTAAACAAAATACCAATAAAAGAATGTGTATTTGTATGAAAATAAATATACAAAATACACATAAAATAGCGTAAATTTGTATAAAAATATAAGCAAAATACACATTAAATTATGAAAATACGTAAACAAAATATATACAAAATGCACATATAATAATGTAAATTCGTATCAAAATAAATAAACGAAATACCAATAAAATAATGTAAATTTGTATGAAAAAATATATACAAAATACGCATAAAATAACACAAATTTGTATAAAAATATATGAACAAAAATCCACATAAAATAATGAAAATTTGAATAAAACAACAACACATATACACATAAAATAAAGTAAAATTGCATAAATATATATTTAGAAAACACACATTAAATAATGAAAATGCGTATAAAAATATGTATACAAAATACACATGAAGTAATCGAAATTCGTATCGAAATAAATAAGCAAAATACCAATAAAATATTGTAATTTTCAATGAAAATATATATACAAAATACATGTAAAATAACTTAAATACAAATATAAATATACACATAAAATAATTTAAATTTGAATGAAAATAAATATACAAAATAAACATAAATTAAGGTAATTTTTTTATGAAATATATATACAAAATACATAGGAAAAAATGTAAATTTGCATCAATATATATATATATATATATATATATATATATATATATATATATATATATATATATATATATATATATATATATATATATATATATATACAAATACACATAAAATAATATAAATTTGTATAAAAATATATATACAAAATACACATTAAATAATATAAATACGTATAAAAATATATATACAAAGTACACATAAAATAATGTAAATTCGTATCAAAACAAATCAACAAAATACCAGTAAAATAATATAAATTTGTGTGAAAATCAATTTACAAAATACATATCACATACCTGAAATTTGTATTAAAATCTATACAAAAATACACATAAATAGTTTAAATTTGACTCAAAATAGATATACAAAATACACAAAACTAGGTAAATTTGTTTGATATATATATATATATATATATATATATATATATATATATATATATATATATATATATATATATATATATATATATATATATATATATATATATATACAAAATACCCATAAAATATTGTAAATTTGTATCAAAATATATAAACAAATACACATAAAATAACATCAATTTGTATAAAAACATATATACAAAATACACATAGAATAATGTAAAATCGTATCAAAATAAATAAACAGAATATCAATAAAATAATGTAAATTTGTATGAATACAAAGATGCAAAATACCCATATAATAACGTATATTTGTATAAAAAAATATATACAAAAATACACATAAAATAATTAAATTTGTATTAAAATAAATATGCAAAATGCACATACAATAAGGTAAATGTGTATCAAAAAAAATAAAAAATAATATATATATATATATATATATATATATATATATATATATATATATATATATATATATATATATATATATATATATATATATATATATATATATATATGAATACACAAAAAATAGCGTAAATTTCTATGAAAATATATATACAATATACAAATGAAATGATGTAAACACACCTAAAATAATGTAAATTCGTATCAAAATAAATAAACAAAATTCCAATAAAAGAATGATTATTTGTAGGAAAATAAATGTACAATATAAACATAAAAAACTAAAATTTCTATAAAAATATTTACAAAAATAATTTAAATTTGTATGAGAATAGATATACAAATACACATAAAATTAGGTAAATTTGTATTGAAATACATATACAAAATACACATAAAATAATGTAAATTTTTATGAAAATATAAAACAAATACACACAAAATACCCATTAAATAATGTAAATATGTATAAAAAATATACATACAAAATACACATAGAAGAATGTAAAATTGTATTAACGTAAATACATAGAATATAAAAAAAATAATGTAAATTTGAATGAAAAAAAAAGATGCAAAATACCCATAAAATAATATAAATTTGAGTGAAAATATATTTACAAAGTATACATAGCTTAACTAAAATTTGTATTAAAATATATACAAAAATACCCCAAAATAATGTAAATTTTTATGAAAATACATATACAAAATATTAGTTAAATTTGTTTTAAAATATATATAAAAAATACTCATAAAATATTGTAAATTTATATCAAAATATATAAACAAATACACATAAAATAACGTAAATTTGTATAAAAATATATATACAAAATATTCATTAAGTAATGTAAATATGTAAAAATAATATATACAAAATACACATAAAATAATGAAAAATCGTATCAAAATTAATAAACAGAATATCAATAAAATAATATAAATTTGTATGAAAATAAAGATAAAAAATACTCATAAAATAACGCATATTTATATAAAAATATATAAACAAAAATATACATTACTTTAGGAGCAGCGAGTAGCGGGCTTTTTTTTTATTATTGTTTTCTTTTTTTGTGTGCCCTTGAGCTGCCTCCTTTGTTGTAAAAAAAAAAAAAAATACATAAAATGATTTAATTTGTATTAAAATAAATATAGAAAATGCACTTACAATAACGTAAATTTGTACTGAAATTGGTATGCAAAATACACTTACAATAATGTAAATTTTTACCAAAATATATATACGAATACGCATACAATAACGTAAATTTCTATGAAAATATATATACAAAATACACCTAAACTAATGTACATTCGTATCAAAATCAATAAACAAAATTTCAATAAAAGAATATATATTTGTATGAAAATAAATATATAAAATACACATAAAATAACAAAAAAATGTATAAAAATGTATACAAAAATACACAAAAAAATAAATTCCTATGAAAATAGATATACAAAATACATATAAAATTAGGTAAATTTCTTTTGAAACACATATACAAAATACACGTTAAATAATGTAAAATTGTATGAAAATATATAAACAAATATCCATAAAATAACGTAAATTTGTATAAAATATATGTACAAAATACACATTAAATAGTGTAAATGTGTATGAAAAAAATATATACAAAATACACACAGAATTATGTAAGATCGTATCAAAATACATATACAGAATATTATTAAAATAATGTAAATTTTTTTGAAAATAGATATGCAAAATACCCTAAAATAACGATTATTTTAAAAAAATATATATATACAAAAATACACATAAAATAATTAAATTTGTATTAAAATAAATATACAATAATAATACACATACCATAAGGTAAATTTGTATTGAAATAGATGTGCAAAATACACATAAAACAATGTAAATTTGTTTCAAACTATATATACGAATACACAAAAAATCACCTTAATTTATATAAAAAAATATAAAAACTACATATAAAATGATGTAAATACGAAAAAAAAAAAAAATATATATATATATATATATATATATATATATATATATATATATATATATATATATATATATATATATATATATATATATATATATATACACAAAATGCACATAAAATAATGTAAACTCGTATCAAAATAAATAAAGAAAATACCAATAAACGACTGTGTATTTGTATGAAAATAAATATATAAAATACACATAAAATAACGTAAATTTGTATAAAACTATATACAAAAATACACAAAAGTAATTTAAATATGTATTAAAATAGATATACAAAATACACATAAAATAAGCTAAATTTGAATTGAAATATATATACAAAATACATAAAATAATGTAGATTTGTATCAAAATATTCAAATAAATACACATAAGATAATGTAAATTAGTATAAAAATGTAAAAACTAAATAATAATTAAATAATGTTAATACGTATAAAAATTATATACAAAATACACATATAATAATGTAAATTCGTATGAAAATAAATGAACAAAATACCAATAAAAAAAAAAAAATATATATATATATATATATATATATATATATATATATATATATATATATATATATATATATATATAAATATATATATATATATATATATATATATATATATATATATATATATATATATATATATATATATATATATGTACAGTCGACGATAGAGAGTAGTGTCACGGTTTTCAGAATGTTTAGTCTGGTGGCGGTATCTGGCAACTATACCACGGTGGCGCATTCACTGGTGATGTTAGTGACTCGTTTCAGTATGTATCGTGTGTGTGTGACCGTGAAATTATAATATTGTATAATATTAAATTATATTACAATATAATGTAGTTAGAAATATACAAGATTACATGAATTCAATTTAGAAATGCGATAATGAATGTCTTCTACATGATGATGATGATGACGACGAGGTAAAACATCACGAACAGTCCGAAACACTTTCTTATTAAACTTTCAAAATATCGTGTGCAATGCTGTCCTTCACAGGGGCAGGCAGTAATTCATGCTCCTTACCATCAAACAGCAAATAGGCTTGAGGGTCTGTTTAACTCGCAGCCTTAATTCCCGTTACTATAAAGCCTCAAAGACAGTTCAGGAGATCATTAAAAATCTAAAATCATTTCTCAGTGAAGATTACGTAATATCAAAGTATAAATACGTGTGTGTGTGTGTGTGTGTGTGTGTGTTGATCTCGGGGCGTCGCTGACTAGCTGACCCCTTCGTTTTTCGCTGATGGAGATATGTCTCTCGTCCCCACCCAGCCTCTCTCTCTCTCTCTCTCTCTCTCTCTCCTATTTTTTTAGGTATTAAAAATTATACGTTTCCACAGCCACTGACGTGACAGCTCAACTGCAGTGCCTGCGGACATAAGGGCTTTAATAGAATACCGCTGCTCCAGCCAAGGCCCGCGGTCGACGACGCCATCATGTGAACGTTTATAGCCTATTATTACGTATGAAAAAAATTATAAAGAACAAGATGTAGGCTGTCAGGAATTTTTTGTTTTTACTTAAAAGGCATAACAATCTCCCCTAATAAGTGTAGCATATTTTTAAATGTATCATTATTATTCAAAATAGTACCCCATTTGTCTAACTGATCGTGAACTTCAGCAACATCGGCTTCTGTAGCTGTACCAATGAGGCCTTTTAACAATCTCCCACCAATGTCGATGAGACCACGCTTGGACCTGGCGTGGGCTACTGGTGTTTTAAGGTAAGTTGAAAAAGGGGTCCATTCTAACAGACTATCAAATGATTGTTGGATATTTAGGAAAGATAGCATGAGAGTAGAGAAATATGTCATCGTGAGTGGATGGTTTAGTTTGTGAACTGTGTCCGATGTCTGCTGGAGAACCGCTTCCGCTTGCTGGATCTGGCACCGGAACTGGGGTATATGGAGTCGCTCCAGCTTTTGAAAATCGCATAGGGTAATGCGGACATCGACCACGTCCTCCACCACCATCACGGGGCCGTCTGGCTCCACGATTGCCCCCACACGTAGGTGTTGTTCATATGAGGGCTGCTTCGTGGCATTTGTGGGGAGGACCAGGAGAACACCTCCCAAGACACATAGGCAAGGGAGTAGCATCGTAACTGGGTGAGAGAATAGAAAGTGGTTAGGGGATGGATAAGGTAAAAAAAAAAGTGTGAGAGAAGAGAAGGGACACTAAGGGATGAAGATGGTTCTCCGTACAAATGCATCAGTTTGCAGATGTGTATGATCTTAGTTTCTTCCTGTAGTCGTTGGTAGTGTCCACCTCAGCTGGGCCTGGAGTATTTGTCGGTGTCGGTAGAGGGTCGTCAGGCGCAGGGGTCGACGCCTCACAGGTTGAGGAAGAAGGTCGGTTAGTGCGTTTGAGGTGGTCTAGGTGTGCAAGCTTTGTTTCCAAGGTAGTCAGGTGGCGGATCTTGACCTTATTCCCCTTGTCGTAGGCCAGGACGCGGTATGGTCCCTCAAAGCGAGGTGCTAGTTTGTTTTTGGGTTCCTGAATTTTTAAATAGACAATGTCCCCTATGACCAATAATTTGTCGGTTGCTGATTTCCATTGTGACGCATTCATGGCAGCCTTGCTATCCTCGATGTTGGAGGTAACCCGTTTATAGATTTTCTGGAAGTCTGTCCCTCTGACTCGAACGTAGTCATCAAAATTATAGATGGGTGTGTCCTCTTTGAGGAGGAATGAGTTCGGCAATCGATGGTCCTGGCCAAAAATGACAAAGTGAGGTGTGTCACCTATTGATTTATGGAGAGATGAGTTAAGAGAAGCCATTACCTGAGGCATCCATTCGTGCCAAGTTACTGAGACATCACCGACCAGAGAGCGAAGTGTCTGAATGATTTTTCGATTGTGTCGCTCGACCATGCCATTGGAAGCTGGATGATAAGCCATGGTATTTACCTTATCAACTTGATATTCCCTGGAGATTGCCTCCAAGATTTTATTGTTAAATTCTGTGCCATTATCTGAGATGAGGACTTTAGGGGTGTTATATTTACAAAAGACTTCATCAATGAGAGCTTTAGCCACAGTAGTTGCTTGCTTGTCCACTATGGGAACTAGAACCGAGAAACGACTGAAATGATCAATGGCAACCAATAGGTATTTGTGGCCTTCAGTAGTTTGGGGTAATTTTAATAGGTCAATAGCAATGGTATCCCATGGCTCTAAAGGTATGGGATAGCTTTTGATGGGGACTTGCTGAGTAATGGATCCATAATTTTCTGCACAAGTGTGGCAGTTGTTGATGTAATCAATGATGTCGAGCCGCATACGTGGCCAATAATATAACAAACGGGCTTGCATCAAAGCTCTACTTTTTCCAGGATGTCCTGCATGAGGGGAAGAATGTATGTTATGCAAGATCATAGAGACTAGGCTTTCTGGTACGACGATTTGTGTAACTTCCCTCTGCGGACCGTATTTAGTTGTGATGTATGTATTCCTGACGAGGATGCCGTCGTTGAGATCAAAGTCAGTTAAGGGTACAGGTAGCGTTGGCAAGGAATTGGGGTCGCCACTCTGCAGATAGTATAGGATGGGTTGACAGAAGTTATCTGTTTGTTGCGCTGCGCGTATGGAATCATTCAAAGTTGGGTCATGAGTTCGACTTGGGTCTTCAAAATGATCTACATCCATGTCCATTATCGCGCCGATATTTCTGGATAGGGCGTCCGCTACATGATTTACTGCTCCAGGGACATGAGCAAATGAGGGATTAAAGTCTTGGACAATGAGGCTCCATCGGGCCAATTTCCCGTGAGGGTTTTAGTATTGAATAATTCCACCACGGCTGCGTGGTCGGTTCTGACATGGATATTGTAGCCATAAATGATGTCACGAAAATGACGTAATGCCCACACGACCGCAAGGGCTTCAAGGTGGGTAGTACTGTAGTTTGATTCTGCTTTGTTGAGCGTGCGACTTGCATATGCTAGAGGTTGTAATTTATTTCTAACATCATATTGCATGAGAGCGGCTCCTAGGCCCTTGCCACAAGCGTCTGTGTACAGGAAAATGTCTGTTGGGTGGTCTGGGTAGGCCAGGACAGGCGGGGATGTTAGTGTTGTTCTAAGGTAATCAAATGCTTCCTGATGTTCCGCCCACCATGTAAATGTGGAGTCTTTGCGCATAAGTTGAGTGAGGGGTCTTGCAATGCGTGAATAGTCCTTGATAAAGGATCGATAGTACCCGGACAGTCCTAGGAAGGAGCGGACAGATTTCACATCTGTTGGCACAGGATAGTTAAAAATAGCCTTGACTTTGTCAGGAGTCGTATGTACACCATTCTGATCTAGTACATGGCCTAAGTATGTGATGCTTGGACGCAAAAAATGACATTTTGGGAAACGCAGAGTTAGACCTGCCTGGTAAAGGCGATTAAATACTTCTTATAGTAAGGTAATGTGTGAGTCGACATCCTGTGACACTATGATGATGTCATCTATAAAGGCGAAAACCTGTTTGCCAAGGAGGCCATGCAAGACTTTGTTGACTAGCCTTTGGAACGTTAGTGGCGCACCACTAACTCCAAAGGGGAGTTTACGAAACTGCCAGTGACCCGAAGGGGTAGAGAAGGCTGTAAGCGGTTTACTATGCTCATCGAGGTCTACCTGCCAATAGCCACTTGCTAAATCTAAGGTCGTGAAAACCTTGTTGTTGGTGCCCATGCTGCATAAAATATCCTGCAAGTGAGGTAAGGGGTATCTTTGAGGGTGCGAAACAGCATTTAGTTTCCTGTAGTCTACAACTGGCCGAAATTGGCCGTTTTCTTCTTCACAAGGAAAATGGGAAAGTTCCAGGGAGAAGTAGTGTGTTCTATGATACCTGATGCTAACATGTCTTTAACTGCAGCATCTAGGATAGCTCTTTGAGAGTGTGGTGTTCTGTATGCAGGCACATAGATGGGGTTGGTATCGGGATCAACCGGTATTGTATGTGTTAAAACATTTGTGGATCCAATAGGATCATCCGGCAGACTGACAATGGAGTGGTATGTCTCTAGTAGGTTGTGCAATTTCTCCCTTGCTTCTGGAAAAGCCAGATCTTCGAGATGAGTAGCTAGATAATCATTTACTTTTTGTTTATGATGATCACTCCGCAAGATCTCAGAGGGGGAGATGATCTCTGATTCCTGTACGCTACCTATGCGTTCAGGTAGAACTTCAAAGTCAACGACGCATGTCCCTTGACGGAACTTGCGTACGTATGGGGAGGAGTTGTGCATTATTAGGAAGGTTTGACCATTTTTATCTACTTTGCAAAGTGCATCCTCCATAGTCATGGCTTTCATCTTCAAGCTCTCACTCATACAGATAGCCTCACATTCATCACTTATACCAGCAAGACGCATTTGAAGCATAGCTGATCCACGTCCTTCTAACGTGACGTCATTCGCCAGAACGCCGTGGACCCTTAAATGCTCTTGCGAAGAGGAAGAAGAGGAGAGGGAGGTAATGTATTGGAGGATGATGCACTTTGTTCCTTAATAACATGCACTGCTGGAGATGAATTATCAACCAGTGACCGCTGGGCCACGCTAGAAAGATGAGTATATTCTCCATCGGCGGAGGGAGAAGTGCACAATAATGGCTTTGGGGCCGTGAGTGTCCTAATTGGTGTTTCATGTTGGTAAACACAATCTTCTGCTGGAGCTAGGGATAATCAGTGTTCCCGCATAGATTGAAGACCCAAAAGAATATCACCTGGGATATTCAAACCATGACACACATGAAAGGTGGCTGTAATCGGGGACAGGGAGTTAGCCAACTGGATAGACAAGGGGGTGTGTCCAACTACTTTAAATGATGTGTCATCTAGTCCACTTAATTTTAGGCAGGGAGGTTCCAATACCAAGGTTGTCTTTGCGTCATGTAAGGCACGCAATGTTCCGATGTTTATGATATTGGGACATGCCCCTGTGTCCATGAAAACACTAATTTGGTGACCATTACACTGAGCAGGGACAGTCATGGCAAGGGAGGATTGGGGATAAAGAGCGAGGCGATGGTGTTTCATGGTAGTGGTTTCAACATCCGTAGGTTGGGTTTCAATGTCAAAATGAGCTGTGGATGTACTTGGTTTGTTTAAAGGTGTGCGGGTTGGGGGTGTTGTATGAATATTACACACCTGGTGTGATTTTGTACCTGAGCCTATGTTATTGCGGGAGACGTGGCGCGCGAGGCTTCCCCCGACGAGGTACCTCCCCGGGGCCCCGCGCGGCAATCCTTGGTGTTATGGCCTGATGTCTTATGGTAGGAACAATATTGATTTGACTGTTGGGTGTTGCTGCCGTACCAGCAATTACGTGTATGGTGTCCTGTGATTCTGCAGTTGTAACAATATTGAGTGTTATAGCCACGCCCGTGACCCCTGCCTCTATTGTAAGGGCGGCGGCCGCGGGGTGTGGCAGAGCGGTTCCTAGGGGTCTGAGCTCCGGCCGGGGAGCGACTTTGGGGACGCCCCCTCTGAATGCTGACGCCCCTCACCGCTGAGGATGTGGGGTCTGTTGGTGGCTCTTGTCCCGACAGGGGACTGATGTGTTTGAAAAGGGTTCTACCTTTTGGTAGGGGTTCTTCCTTTTGTAACTCTTTGAAGAGTGTCTCCGTGCAATTGAGGAGAAAGATAAAGTATGAGAAAAGGCGGCACACATCCTCAAGGTTCATTTTCTCATCGGTAGTCCACGGGGAGTGACGGAATTGGGTTTCAAACTCTGTGAAGGCTCCACCCGCGACGCCTAAACAGTCATCCACTGCAATATTAGCCTTTATTTTGGGACGGTAGGTAGCCGCTAGGCGGAACAAGACTGACAGGGCACCCTGTTTGCATGTGGAGCCGAAATGGCTGATGAGATTTGCTTTCGCTTCATCATATGTTTTGGCTTTCTTGAATGCGTCACTTTTTATAATGGATTGAGCCCGACAAGGGCCCGTGTGGATGCTGTCGTAAAGGTGGGCCAATTTCTCCTTTTCATTTGTATATTGGAATTTGGTAAAAGCATCCTCTACCCTCTGAAGGTGAGTTAGGAGGTCGGGGCCGGTCTCCTCTAAGCCCGTATATTTTGGATTTTTATCCTCGCCCCTTAAAATGACGTTTTGAGGTTTGTCACTCATGGTTGTGTCACTTTGGTGCTGTTCTGTCTGAGAAGAGGAAGTAGTCTGGGAAGGCTCTGGTGAAAAGTCTGAGGGGAGCTTCTTTGCAGGAGGTAATGGGGGTGCTGGGGGAATAGGTTTTGGATAAGCAGCTCTTGAACGGAGGACTGTGTGATGGGGAGTACCAATCGTTAAACCGCTGAAGGCAGAGGATAGAGCCTCTTCCAATTTTCGATCCTGGGACATGGGGAGTTAGACGGGGGAGTCACTTAGCTGCGTCCGATGCATTTGTAAGGAGACCAGAGCATGATGGTATGGCTGATGTATGGTGAGGGGGGAGACTGGGTCGCAGGAGATGTGGTTTAACTCACTTCTCTCTGCTCTCCGGCACAAGCTGGAATGTAGGGGAGATATTAGGACGTATATAAGGAAAATTATAGGAAGGGAAAATTTAAATAAGATTAAAGGGAAGTTTATAGGAAGATTCGTAGGTAATCCGTAAGGAAATGGTAAGATACCTTGGGTGTGAAGCAGTCGTGAGTTCGCTTGAGGAAAGATTGGTTCGGTACAAGGGCATAAATGACTGGGATCAGCAGATGTGCAGATGGCGACGCATATCACTAGAATCAGCAAGACGTGGCTGCCGCAGGCGAAAGAGGGGTAGGGCTGGTGAACGGGGAGGGGAGGAGCGCTGAAGGCGAACGGTATGGATTACAAGAGAGTAGGGATAGGAATTTAAATGTAATCCGTGTATGGGATTAAGAACAAATGAAGTGGCGATTATATTAGGTTAATTTAGTGGAGAATGGGAGACGAGGGTGAGAATGTTAGTTGAAGTGGGGGGTTTCGACGGTACATGTACTAAATTATGGAACAACGTTTCGTCTTACTTTAGTGATAGTTCAGGTGACAAACCAAAATTGTGCGGCGTGTTCCTCTAGCCGGGGGTGGGTGTTGCCGATCCTTTGATTGACGGCACGCTGACGCAGACTGCTGACGCACTGGAAATGAGCTGCCTGGCCGCGGCTACTACCTTGTCACTACGAATATGGCTTCCTCTTCCTCCTCTTGTGACCGTGAAGATACAGGGTTGGGGGAGCTCGGCAGGGGTTAATCCCGTTAATTGAGGTGGGATTTTTGGGTAGACTTGTTACGGACGTTTGCTGAGTGGTGGCACAGATTGTTGTTTTGGTGATACAATGTAGGTGGTGACATGACGTAGGTGCAAGTACTAGCTATGGGGCTTGTAGTCGTCTCATAGGGAGTGTAGTAATCCCGTAATTGTAGAGAGGTTGTGCCTGAGTTCACACTGGTTCACTGAGTCGTTGCCACTATGGAGTCACCACGTAATTTGAGGCGCTTTGTGTAGGCCAGTATTATTTTATGATAAATCCTTTGTAATCGCTATCCCACCGCTGCCACCAATATAAGTTTAGCAGGTTTGGAGTTAAAGTCTTTGCTTAAATTGTCTTTTTACTGGTTTTGTGGCTTACACGGAACGTGTGATGCGAACTCTATCGAGACGAAATGATGACTGCCTTCGGCAGCCGCACAAGCTATGTGCGTCATCGTTCGTTTATGAGGTTGCCTAGTCTAAGAGGATTTATACAGATAGAGGGAGAAGAAGTGGAAACGGATAGATATTTAGGAGTAATATTTACATGTTTACAGTTTGATAAACAACTTAGAGTTGCTCTTGACTAAATTTGAACGAAACTAAAAGCTCGTGTCAAAATGTAGCGACAGAGCCTAAAGAAAAAATATTTATTAAGCGTTAGCGACGGGCACTTTTGATAAATATCTATCTTAAAATTATGTAGAGTGCACCTGTGGCCACCATTCACCACAAAAGTACGATTTCGATAGGATATAATAATTTTCATGTCTCGTGGAGGGGTTGCCAGATGTCGCTTTCTGAACGAAACTTACTGGACAGTGTGTCACTACTCTCTATAGCCGACTGTACATATATATATATATATATATATATATATATATATATATATATATATATATATATATATATATATATATATATATATATATATATATATATATACAAAATACACATAAAATGAGTTAAATAAGTATAAAAAAATATATATACAAAACACAACACAGATAATGTAAAATCGTATGAAAACAAATAAACAAAATTTCAAAAAAAGAAGGTATATTTGTAGGAAAATAAATATAAAAAATACACATAAAATAACGAATTTTTTTATAAAAATAAATACAAAAATACACAAAAATTATTACAATTTGTATGAAAATAAATATAAAAAATAAACTTAAAATTAGGTAAATTTGTATTAAATTAGATATGTTAAATACACATAAAACAATGGTAGTTTCTTTGAAAATATATATATACGAATACACATAAAATAACGTAAATTTGTATTAAATATATATACAAAATACACATTAGATGATGTAAATATGTATAAAAAACATATACAAAATACACATAGAATAATGTAAAATCGTATGAAAATAAATACACAGAATATCAATAAAATAATGTAAATTTGCATGAAAAGAAAGATGCAAAATACCTATAAAATTACAAATATTGTTATAAAAAAAATATATACAAAAATACACATAAAATAATTAAATTTGTATTATAATAAATATACAAAATGCACATACAATAAGGAAAATTTGTCTTGAAATATATACGCAAAATACACATAAGATAATGTAGATATGCTTCCAAATATATATACGAATACACATAAAATAACGTAAATTCCTAAAAAAATATATATACAAAATACACATAAAAGGATATAAATACGTATAAACATATATTTACAAAATATACATAAATAATTTAAATTCGTATCAAGAAAAATAAACAAAATACCAATAAAATAATGTGTATTTATATGAAAATAAATATACAAAATACACATAAAATAACGTAAATTTGTATGAAACTATATACCATAATTACACAACTGTATTATAAATTTGTATGAAGATAGATATAAAAAATACACATAAAATAATCTGAATTTGAATTGAAATATATATACAAAATACATAAAATAAGGTAAATTTATATCAAAATATTTAAACAAATACACATAAAATGACGTAAATTTGTATAAAAACATACAAACAAAATACACATTAAATACTGTAAATACGTATAAAAATATATATACAAAATCCACATATAATAATGTAATTTCGTATTCAAATAAATAAACGAAATTCCCTTAAAATAATGTAAATTTGTATGAAAAAATATATACCAAATGCTCATAAAATAACGCAAATATCTATAAAGATATATGTACAAAAATGCACACAAAATAATTTAAATTTCTGTGAAAATAAAATATACAAAATACACATAAAATAAGAGAAATGTGTATTAAAAAAAACAGAATACACATAAAATAAAGTAAATTTGTGTAAAAACAACATCACAAATGCACATAAAATTAAGTTAATTTATATTAAAATATAAACACACAAAACACACATTAAATAATGTAAATGCGCATGAAAATATGTATACAAAATACATATGAAATAATGTAAAATCGTATCGAAATGAATAAACAATATAACTCTAAAATAGTGTTATTTTGAATGAAAATATATATAGATAATACACATAAAATAATTTAAATACAAATAAAAATATTCACATGAAATAATTTAAATATGAATGAAAATATATATACAAAATAAACATTAAATAAGGTAAATTTGTAATGAAATATATATACAAAATACACATAAAATAATATAAATTTCTATCAGAATATATATATATATATATATATATATATATATATATATATATATATATATATATATATATATATATATATATATAGATATATATATATATATATATATATATATATATATATATATATATATATATATATATATATATATATATATATATATACAAATACACATAAAATAACATAAACATGTAAAAAAATATATATTCAAAATACACATTAAATAATGTTAAAACGTATAAAATATATATACAAAGTATATATAAAGTAATGTAAATTCTTTCAAAATAAATCAACAAAATACCAATAAAATAATATAAATTTGTGGGAAAATAAATTTACAAAATAGACATAATATAACTAAAATTTGTATTAAAATATATACAAAAATACAGATAAATTATTAGAATTTGTATGAATATAGATAATCAAAATACTTATAAAATTAGGCAATTTTGTTTTGAAATATATATAGTACAAAATACCCATTAAATACTGTAAATTTGTATCAAAATATATAAAATAATACACATCAAATAACGTGAATTTGTGTGTATATATATATATATATATATATATATATATATATATATATATATATATATATATATATATATATATATATATATATATATATATATATATATATATATATATATATATATATATATATATATATATATATATATATATATATATATATATATATATATATATATATATATATATATATATATATATATATATATATATATATATATATATATATATATATATATATATATATATATATTTATATATATATGTATATATATATATATATATATATATATATATATATATATATATATATATATATATTTTTTTTTTACAACAAAGGAGGCAGCTCAAGGGCAACAAAAAAGAAACAATAATAAAAAGCCCGCTACTCGCTGTTCCTAAAGTAAAACAAAGAGGGCTGAAAGGAAGATCAAATACAGGAGGAGAGGTGTCCTGATGCCCTCCTCTTGAAAGAGTTCAAGTCGTAGGCAGGAGGAAATACAGATGAAGGAAGATTGTTCCAGAGTTTACCAGCGTGAGGGATGAAAGAGTGAAGATGCTGGTTAACTCTTGCATAAGGGGTTTGGACAGTATAGGGATGAGCATGAGTAGAAAGTCGAGTGCAGCGGGGCCGCGGGAGGGCGGAGGCATGCAGTTAGCAAGTTCAGAAGAGCAGTCAGCGTGGAAATATCGATAGAAGATAGAAAGAGAGGCAACATTGCGGCGGAATTTAAGAGGTAGAAGACTATCAGTATGAGGAGGAGAGCTGATGAGACGAATAGCCTTTGCCTCCACTCTGTCCAGAAGAGCTGTGTGAGTGGAGCCCCCCCACACATGAGATGCATACTCCATACGAGGGCGGACAAGGCCCCTGTATATGGACAGCAACTGTGCAGGGGAGAAGAACTGGCGGAGACGGTACTGAACGCCCAGCCTCGAGGAAGCTGATTTAGTAAGAGATGAGATATGAAGTTTCCAGTTGAGATTTTGAGTTAAGGATAGACCGAGGATGTTTAGTGTTGAGGAAGGTGATAGCTGGGTGTTGTCAAAGGATAGGGGATAGTTGTTTGGAAGATTGTGTCGAGTGGATAGGTGGAGAAACTGTGTTTTTGAGGCGTTGAAGGACACCAGGTTCTTCTTGCCCCAATCGGAAATAATAGTAAGGTCTGAGGCTGTTGTTCTGCAGCCTCCAGCCTTGAGTCGTTAAGTTCCTGAAGGGTGGGTCTTCTATTAAAAGAAGTTGAGTAATGCAGAGTGGAATCATCGGCGTAGGAATGGATAGGACAGTTCGTTTTGGAAAGAAGATCATCAATGAACAACAGAAAAAGAGTGGGAGATAGGACAGAACCCCGTGGGACACCACTGTTAATAGATTTAGGGGAAGAACAGTGACCGTCTACCACGGCAGAAATAGGACGGTCAGAAAGGAAACTGGAGATAAAGGTACAGAGAGAAGGATAGAAACCGTAGGAGGGTAGTTTAGAAAGCAAAGATTTGTGCCAGACCCTATCAAAAGCTTTTGATATGTCCAGCGCAATAGAAAAAGTTTCACCGAAACGGCTAAGAGAGGATGACCAAGAGTCAGTTAAGAAGGCTAGGAGATCACCAGTAGAACGCCACTTGCGGAACCCATACTGGCGATCAGATAGAAGGTCAGAAGTGGAAAGGTGCTATTGAATCTTCCGGTTAAGGATTGATTCAAAAGCTTTAGATAGACAAGAAAGTAAAGCTATAGGACGGTAGTTTGAGGGATTGGAGCGGTCACCCTTCTTAGGCACAGGCTGTATGAAGGCATATTTCCAGCAAGAAGGAAAGGTAGATGTTGACAGGCAGAGGCGAAAGAGTTTGACCAGGCAGGTGACAGCACGGAGGCACAGCTTTAAGGACAATAGGAGGCACTCCATCAGGTCCATAAGCCTTCTGAGGATTGAGGCCAGAAAGGGCATAGAAAAGATCATTTTGAAGAATCTTTATAACAGGCATAAAGGAGTCAGAGGGGGGATGGTTAGGAGGAATGTGCTCAAAATCGTCCAGAGTGGAGTTTTTAGAAAAAAAGTTTGAGAGAAGAGTTCAGCCTAAGAGATAGATGAGACGGCAGTGTTGCCGTCAGGACTGAGGAGTGGAAGGAAAGATGAAGAAGTGAAGTTGAGATGTTTTGGCTAGATGCCAGAAGTCACGGGAAGAGTTAGAGAAAGCAAGGTTTGACATTTTCTATTAATGAAAGAATTTTTGGTTAGTCGGAGAATAGATTTGTCACGATTTCGGGCAGAAATGTAAAGTTCATAATTAGCATTAGTTTGAAGGCTCTGGTACCTTTTATGAGCTACCTCTCTATCACTACTCTCTACTACATCTACTACATCTCTCTCTCTCTCTATATATATATATATATATATATATATATATATATATATATATATATATATATATATATATATATATATATATATATATATATATATATATATATATATATATATATATATATATATATATATATATATATATATTACAAAATGTAAATATGTATAAAAGATATATACAAAATACACATAGAATAATATAAAATCGTATCAAAATAAATAAACAGAATATCAATAAAATATTGCACACAACTTTCTACTCATGCTCATCCCTACACTGTCCAAACCCCTTCTGCAAGAGTTAACCTTCACTCTTTCATCCCTCACACTGGTAAACTCTGGAAAAATCTTCCTTCATCTGTGTTTCCTACTGCCTACGACTTCAACTCTTTCAAGAGAAGGTTATCAGGACTCCTCTCCTCCCGAAACTGATCTTTCTTTCGGCCACCTCTTCTAATTCTTTTTTGGGAGCAGCGAGTAGCGGGCTTTTTTTTATTATTGTTTTTCTTTTTGTTGTAAAAAAATGTTTATATATTTTCATACAAATTTACATTATTTCATGTGTATTTTGTAGAGGTATTTCAATAAAAATTTACCTAATTTAATGTGTATATTGCATATCTATTTTCATACAAATTTAAATTATTTTTTGTGTATTTTTGTATATATGTTTATACACATTTTAGTTATTTATGTGTATTTTGTATATTTATTTTCCCATAAACATACATTCTTTTATTGGAATTTTGTTTATTTATTTTGATACGAATTTACATTATTTTAGGTGTATGTTGTATATATATTTTTATACGTATTTACATAATTTTATGTGTATTTTGTATATATATTTTCATAGAAATTTACGTTATTTTATGTGTATTCGTATTTATTTTATGTGCATTTGTGTTGTTTTTTTATACAAATTTACATTATTTTATGTGTTTTTTTTAATACAAATTTGCCTTATTTTATGTCTATTTTGTATATTTATTTTCATACAAATTAAAATTATTTGATGTGCATTTTTGTACATATGCTTTTCTAGAAACTTCCGTAATTTATTTTGATACAAATTTACATTATTTTATTTGTATTTTGCATATCTTTTTTCAGTGCAAATTAACCTTATTGTATGTGCATTTTGTATATTTATTTTAATACAAATTTAATTATTATATCTGTATTTTTGTATACACATTTTTTTAAAAAATATGCGTTATTTTATGGGTATTTTCCATCTTTATTTTCATTCAAATTTACATTATTTTATTGATATTCTGTTTATTTATTTTGATACGATTTTACATTATTGAAGGTTTATTTTGTGTATATTTTTTATACATTTTTGCATTTTTAAAAGTATATTTTGTAAATATATTTTAATACATATTTATGTTATTTTATGTACATTTGTTTATATATTTTGATACAAATTTATAATATTTTATGGATATTTTGTATATATATTTCAAACCAAATTTTTTTAATTTTATGTGTATTTTGTATATCTATTTTCATATAAATTAAAATTATTTCTTGGTATTTTTGTATATATTTTTAATGCAAATTTTTGTTATGTTATGTGTATTTTGTAAATTTATTTTCACTCAAATCTATATTACTTTATTGGTATTTTGTTGATTTATTTGATACGAATTTACATTATTTTATATGTACTTTGTATATATATTTTAAACGTATTTACATTATTTACTGTGTATTTTGAATATATATTTTTTTTTAGAAATTTATGTTTTTTATATGTATTTGTATATATATTTTGATACAAATTTACATTATTTTATGAGTATTTTGTATATATATTTCATTGCAAATTTACCTTATGTTATGTTTATCTTGTATATTTATTTTCATTGAAATTTAAAATATTTTATGTGTATATTTGTATTTGTTTATTACGTTATTTTATGTGTATTTTCTATATATATTTTTATTCAAAATAACATAATTTTATAGGTATTTTGTTTATTTATTTTGATACGAATTTAGATTATTTCATATGTATTTTGTATAAATATTTTTAAACGCATTGACATTATGTAATGTGTTTTGTATATATATTTTTATACAAATTTACTTTATTTTATGTGCATTTGTGTTGTTTTTATACAAATTTAAATATTTTACGTGTATTCTGTATTTTTTAACCCTTAAAGCGCGGGTGTCCACAATAGTGGCCAGCCGGAGCATGGGCTCGTAGCGCGGGTGTCCACAATAGTGGACATGGCATTTTTTTAATGAACGCGCCGCCAGATTTGATTAGTTTGTCGTCAAGTACAGTAAACATGCCGTTTTTAAGCTTTATATGGGTATGGTACACAGAAGCTGTAAAAAAGTGATGTTTTTTATTGCTAAATAATAGAAAATAAGAACAATAGAGGTGGGTATCTGTCTATAATAATATGTTTTCATAGTTCCTACTTCATAACTCTGTACTCGTTCTACCAATGCTTATATGGTGTTCAAATTAACGTCAAAGGACAGCTAAGGAAAAGGACTTTACAATGATACCTCATTCAGCAACGTTAGCTCAGTAAGAGAGAAGATACTTGAGGTTGAAGTGAGGTGTGTTTTTGAGTGAATATGCCCGCGTGGCAGGCCAGGCGCGGCAAAATCTAGCCCGCGCTTTAAGTGTTAATACAAATTTGCCTTATTTTATGTGTATTTTGTATACTTATTTTCATACAAAGTTAAATTATTCTATGTGCATTTTTGTACATATATTTTTATACAAATTTCCGTTATCTTATGCGTATTTTTTGTATATATATATATATATATATATATATATATATATATATATATATATATATATATATATATATATATATATATATATATATTTAATTTATATTATTTTATTGGTATTTTGTTCATTTATATTCGTACGTATTTACATTATTTAATGTGTATTTACTTTTTATATTTTTATACAAATTTACGTTATCTTATGTGTATTTCTTTAAATATTTTGATACAAATTTACATTATTTAATGTATTTTGTATATATATTTGAATTCAAATTTAGCTTATTTTATGTGTATTTTGTTTATCTATTTTAATACATATTTAAATTACTTTTGTGTATTTTTGTATATAGTTTTATACAAATTTACCTTAATTTATGTGTATTTTGAATAATTACGTATTTTCATACAAATACTCATTCTTTTATTGGTATTTTCTTTATTTATTTTGATATGAATTTACATTATTTTATGTGTATTTTGTATATATATTTTTTATTCGTATTTACATCATTTTATATGTATTTTGTATATATTTTTTTTATATAAATTAACGTTACTTTATGTGTATTCGTATATATATTTTGAAACAAATTTACATTGATTTATGTGTATTTTGCACATTTATTTCAATACAAATTTACCTTATTGTATGTGCATTTTTTTTTTTTATTAGTTTCAATACATATTTAATTATTTTATGTGTATTTTTGTATATATATTTTTATATAAAAAAGGCGTTATTTTAGGGCATTTTGCATCTTTATTTTCATACAAATCTACATTATTTTAATAATATTCTTTATATGTATTTTGATACGATCTTACATAATTCTATGTGCATTTTGTATATATTTTTCTCACACACATTTACATTATTTAATGTATATTTTGTACATATATTTCATACAAATTTACGTTATTTTATGTTTATTTGTTTATATATTTTCATACATTTTTACATTATTTAATGTGTATTTTGTATATATATTTCAATAGAAATTTACCTAATTTTATATGTATTTTGTATATCTATTTTCTTCCATATTTATTTTTTTTGTTTATTTTTGTATTCATTTTTATACAATTTTTTGGTTATTTTATGTGTATTTTATATATTTATTTTCACACAAATATATATTATTTTATTGAAATTTTGTTTATTGATTTTGATACGAATTTATTTTAGGTTGAAATTTTATATATATATATATATATATATATATATATATATATATATATATATATATATATATATATATATATATATATATATATATATATATATATATATATATTATACTAATATCATTTATTGTATTTTGTATATATTTTTTCATAGAAATTTACGTTATTCTGTATGTGTGTTCATTATATATATTTTTGATACAAATTTACATTTTACATTGTTCATAATGTTTTTGTTTTATTATATATTTTATTTTAACCATATTGGATTTAATTTGTATTTTGTATATATTTATTTTACCTTACAAATCTACATTTATTTTATGTGTATTTGTTTATAAATTTTCATACAAATTTACATTAATTTAT